>NW_028175841.1:690000-850000 GCF_949987555.1 Borostomias antarcticus
ATTGGTCCACTTGGCATGCAATCGACTGTCCACGAGGGAAGCATTGGTCCACTTGGCAAGCAATCAACTGTCCACGAGGGAAGCATTGGTCCACTTGGCATGCAATCGACTGTCCACGAGGGAAGCATTGGTCCACTTGGCAAGCAATCAACTGTCCACGAGGGAAGCATTGGTCCACTTGGCAAGCATTGTCTGTCCACGAGGGAAGCATTGGTCAACTTGGCAAGCATCGACTGTCCATGGGGGGGTGCTTATCCTACACCGGGGAAACCTTTTTCCATATGGTGTACAGCAATGCACATTAGTGAGAGGGGGTTTTAGCACACCCTTAGAACAGCTACAGTGGTATTGAGTTTAGTGTACCTTTGCAAAACCCAGAACCACACTGGACATCCCAAATTGGATACTTACTATCAATGTACTGAAACAAATCTGAGATATGTTTCATAACAAAAGCTGCTCTACAAGGCTCTCCTTGTCCCATTCTTGAGGGACATTCCTGAAAGGATATAGGAATGCAGAGGGTTTACAGAACCAGTGCTCTACATGCTGAAATCTGTGTTCCGAGTTGAGGGTTTGGTGCAGGTTTCAAGCCATTCTGACAATTTCTACATGAAATATGATCATTTGAAGGGTGTCCATTTGAGAAGCATTTCCCATTGAAAACATTTTCAATGCAAAAGTACCCCAAAATGACAGTTGTGTGGCACTGGCATGCTCGGTCCCAGCAGGTCCAAACCAAGCCTACTGTACTCCACTTGGGTCTGGCAACAACATACTAAAAGATCAGAGCTCACGCATGTTCAGAAAAAAAATGACTCCAATCTGACCAACTATGAAAGAGGGTGTTGCGGGCTATAAGCCTAACAGTGTCTTCGCCTAGATTTCTCAAATAAACAATCTTTTTTCCCCAAGGGACTTGGAGAGTTTTCACTTCACATGACTGTAGTAGGCCATGTCCCCGCTCTGTGTGTGAAATATGGGATCTCTGAGGCTTCAGAAAGTCCTGTAATGTAATATTTAATGTACACAAAACTGTTCCCTAATGGACACTGTCATTTTGGGAAACCTGGCGACCTTGCAAACTTTGAGGCTCATTGTCAGTGTCTTGCCATGCACCGATGGGCACAAAAATCATGTCACACATTGTCCTCGAAGCCAACTTTAAAGCAGAAAAGGAATCAAGTGTCTAGTTGTAGCAGAAAGGTCATGACCACCATGAAATGTTGTAAAGGTCAACTGTCCACGAGGGAAGCATCGGTCCACTTGGCAAGCAATCGTCCACCCGGGAAGCATTTGTCACTTCGGGGCCCCCAGGGGGCTGTCCGCGAGGGAAGCATCTGTCCACTTGGCAAGCATCGTCCGTCCACGAGGGAAGCATTGGTCCACTTGGCAAGCAATCGACTGGCCACGAGGGACACATTTGTCCACTTGGCAAGCATCGTCTGTCCACGAGGGAAGCATTGGTCCACTTGGCAAGCAATCGTCTGTCCACGAGGGAAGCATTGGTCCACTTGGCAAGCAATCAACTGTCCACGAGGGAAGCATTGGTCCACTTGGCAAGCAATCGACTGTCCACGAGGGAAGCATTGGTCCACTTGGCAAGCAATCGTCCACGAGGGAAGCATCGGTCCACTTGGCAAGCAATCGACTGGCCACGAGGGAAGCATTGGTCCACTTGGCAAGCAATCGACTGTCCACGAGGGAAGCATTGGTCCACTTGGCAAGCAATCAACTGTCCACGAGGGAAGCATTGGTCCACTTGGCAAGCATTGTCTGTCCACGAGGGAAGCATTGGTCAACTTGGAAAGCATCGACTGTCCATGGGGGGGTGCTTATCTTACACCGGGGAAACCTTTTTCCATATGGTGTACAGCAATGCACATTAGTGAGAGGGGGTTTTAGCACACACTTAGAACAGCTACAGTGGTATTGAGTTTAGTGTACCTTTGCAAAACCCAGAACCACACTGGACATCCCAAATTGGATACTTACTATCAATGTACTGAAACAAATCTGAGATATGTTTCATAACAAAAGCTGCTCTACAAGGCTCTCCTTGTCCCATTCTTGAGGGACATTCCTGAAAGGATATAGGAATGCAGAGGGTTTACAGAATCAGTGCTCTACATGCTAAATCTGTGTTCCGAGTTGAGGGTTTGGTGCAGGTTTCAAGCCATTCTGACAATTTCTACATGAAATATGATCATTTGAAGGGTGTCCATTTGAGAAGCATTTCCCATTGAAAACATTTTCAATGCAAAAGTACCCCAAAATGACAGTTGTGTGGCACTGGCATGCTGGGTCCCAGCAGGTCCAAACCAAGCCTACTGTACTCCACTTGGGTCTGGCAACAACATACTAAAAGATCAGAGCTCACGCATGTTCAGAAAAAAAATGACTCCAATCTGACCAACTATGAAAGAGGGTGTTGCGGGCTATAAGCCTAACAGTGTCTTCGCCTAGATTTCTCAAATAAACAATCTTTTTTCCCCAAGGGACTTGGAGAGTTTTCACTTCACATGACTGTAGTAGGCCATGTCCCCACTCTGTGTGTGAAATATGGGATCTCTGAGGCTTCAGAAAGTCCTGTAATGTAATATTTAATGTACACAAAACTGTTCCCTAATGGACACAGTGTCATTTTGGGAAACATGGCGACCTTGCAAACTTTGAGGCTCATTTTCAGTGTCTTGCCATGCACCGATGGGCACAAAAATCATGTCACACATTGTCCTCGAAGCCAACTTTAAAGCAGAAAAGGAATCAAGTGTCTAGTTGTAGCAGAAAGGTCATGACCACCATGAAATGTTGTAAAGGTCAACCGCAATGTCAATTCGGGAAACAGAAACGCTTCCTAAATTGACGTCAATTCAGGAAACATTAATGCTTCCTTAACTGACATCACCAAATTGTACACTTCCTTTCAAAGTACAGCCTTGCACTTTACTGCGTGAGTGTTTAAGCACACCCTGAGACCAGCTAAGCTGGTCCTGAGTTAATCGGACATCAGGAAGTAACTTAACCTCACCCTGACCATATGGCAAATGGCAGCATCAATTTGGACACTTCTTATTAACTTAGAGTTTTGCACCTTGGTGTGTGGGGGTTCTAGCATACCCTGAGACTAGCTACAGTGGGCTTGAGTGTAGTGTACCTTTGCAAAAACCAGAACCGCAATGTCAATTGAGGAAACAGAAACGCTTCCTAAATTGACGTCAATTCAGGAAACATTAATGCTTCCTTAACTGACATCACCAAATTGGACACTTCCTTTCAAAGTACAGCCTTGCACTTTACTGCGTGAGTGTTTAAGCACACCCTGAGACCAGCTAAGCTGGTCCTGAGTTAATCGGACATCAGGAAGTAACTTAACCTCACCTTGACCATATGGCAAATGGCAGCATCAATTTGGACACTTTTTTATTAACTTAGAGTATTGCACCTTGGTGTGTGGGGGTTCTAGCATACCCAGAGACTAGCTACAGTGGGCTTGAGTGTAGTGTACCTTTGCAAAAACCAGAACCGTGGGGGCTAGGAGGCTATAAAGCGGGAATCCTCAAGTACCAAAGGGTGGCATGAACATACTCTGAGATCAGCCTCCTACTCCCAACCAATCATGAGAAACAGCCGCGTACAGCCGCCACAGGTCGGTGTACAACAGCAATAGGTTTACATGGTTAGTGTACGGGTCAATATCTCCAAAGATTATTGGTCTAGGAGGCTGATATTGCAGTATGTTCATGTCTTCATGGTGTACAGTTACTGTGCATAGGTTTCGAGCCAATCCGAGCAATTTTTATTTTAACATGTAAACCTATTGCGGTTGTACACCGACCTATGGCGGCGGTACACGCCACATTTCTCCAAAGTGGTGGGGGCTAGGAGGCTATAAAGCGGGGGTCCTCAAGTACCAAAGGGTGGCATGAACATACTCTGAGATCAGCCTCCTACTCCCAACCAATCATGAGAAACAGCCGCGTACAGCCGCCACAGGTCGGTGTACAACAGCAATAGGTTTACATGGTGAGTGTACGGGTCAATATCTCCAAAGATTCTTGGTCTAGGAGGCTGATATTGCAGTATGTTCATGTCTTCATGGTGTACTGTTACTGTGCATAGGTTTCGAGCCAATCCGAGCAATTTTAATTGTAACATGTAAACCTATTGCGGTTGTACACCGACCTATGGCGGTGGAAGACGCCACATTTCTCCAAAGTGGTGGGGGCTAGGAGGCTATAAAGCGGGGGTCCTCAAGTACCAAAGGGTGGCATGAACATACTCTGAGATCAGCCTCCTACTCCCAACCGTACAGCCGCCACAGGTCGGTGTACAACAGCAATAGGTTTACATGGTGAGTGTACGGGTCAATATCTCCAAGGATTCTTGGTCTAGGAGGCTGATATTGCAGTATGTTCATGTCTCCATGGTGGACTGTTACTGTGCATAGGTTTCGAGCCAATCCGAGCAATTTTAATTTTAACATGTAAACTTATTGCGGTTGTACACCGACCTATGGCGGCAGTACACGCCACATTTCTCCAAAGTGGTGGGGGCTAGGAGGCTATAAAGCGGGAATCCTCAAGTACCAAAGGGTGGCATGAACATACTCTGAGATCAGCCTCCTACTCCCAACCAATCATGAGAAACAGCCGCGTACAGCCGCCACAGGTCGGTGTACAACAGCAATAGGTTTACATGGTTAGTGTACGGGTCAATATCTCCAAAGATTATTGGTCTAGGAGGCTGATATTGCAGTATGTTCATGTCTTCATGGTGTACAGTTACTGTGCATAGGTTTCGAGCCAATCGGAGCAATTTTTATTTTAACATGTAAACCTATTGCGGTTGTACACCGACCTATGGCGGCGGTACACGCCACATTTCTCCAAAGTGGTGGGGGCTAGGAGGCTATAAAGCGGGGGTCCTCAAGTACCAAAGGGTGGCATGAACATACTCTGAGATCAGCCTCCTACTCCCAACCAATCATGAGAAACAGCCGCGTACAGCCGCCACAGGTCGGTGTACAACAGCAATAGGTTTACATGGTGAGTGTACGGGTCAATATCTCCAAAGATTATTGGTCTAGGAGGCTGATATTGCAGTATGTTCATGTCTTCATGGTGTACAGTTACTGTGCATAGGTTTCGAGCCAATCCGAGCAATTTTTATTTTAACATGTAAACCTATTGCGGTTGTACACCGACCTATGGCGGCGGTACACGCCACATTTCTCCAAAGTGGTGGGGGCTAGGAGGCTATAAAGCGGGGGTCCTCAAGTACCAAAGGGTGGCATGAACATACTCTGAGATCAGCCTCCTACTCCTAACCAATCATGAGAAACAGCCGCGTACAGCCGCCACAGGTCGGTGTACAACAGCAATAGGTTTACATGGTGAGTGTACGGGTCAATATCTCCAAAGATTCTTGGTCTAGGAGGCTGATATTGCAGTATGTTCATGTCTTCATGGTGTACTGTTACTGTGCATAGGTTTCGAGCCAATCCGAGCAATTTTAATTTTAACATGTAAACCTATTGCGGTTGTACACCGACCTATGGCGGCGATACATGCCACATTTCTCCAAAGTGGTGGGGGCTAGGAGGCTATAAAGCCGGAATCCTCAAGTACCAAAGGGTGGCATGAACATACTCTGAGATCAGCCTCCTACTCCCAACCAATCATGAGAAACAGCCGCGTACAGCCGCCACAGGTCGGTGTACAACAGCAATAGGTTTACATGGTGAGTGTACGGGTCAATATCTCCAAAGATTATTGGTCTAGGAGGCTGATATTGCAGTATGTTCATGTCTTCATGGTGTACTGTTACTGTGCATAGGTTTCGAGCCAATCCGAGCAATTTTAATTGTAACATGTAAACCTATTGCGGTTGTACACCGACCTATGGCGGTGGAAGACGCCACATTTCTCCAAAGTGGTGGGGGCTAGGAGGCTATAAAGCGGGGGTCCTCAAGTACCAAAGGGTGGCATGAACATACTCTGAGATCAGCCTCCTACTCCCAACCGTACAGCCGCCACAGGTCGGTGTACAACAGCAATAGGTTTACATGGTGAGTGTACGGGTCAATATCTCCAAGGATTCTTGGTCTAGGAGTCTGATATTGCAGTATGTTCATGTCTCCATGGTGTACTGTTACTGTGCATAGGTTTCGAGCCAATCCGAGCAATTTTAATTTTAACATGTAAACTTATTGCGGTTGTACACCGACCTATGGCGGCAGTACACGCCACATTTCTCCAAAGTGGTGGGGGCTAGGAGGCTATAAAGCGGGAATCCTCAAGTACCAAAGGGTGGCATGAACATACTCTGAGATCAGCCTCCTACTCCCAACCAATCATGAGAAACAGCCGCGTACAGCCGCCACAGGTCGGTGTACAACAGCAATAGGTTTACATGGTTAGTGTACGGGTCAATATCTCCAAAGATTATTGGTCTAGGAGGCTGATATTGCAGTATGTTCATGTCTTCATGGTGTACAGTTACTGTGCATAGGTTTCGAGCCAATCCGAGCAATTTTTATTTTAACATGTAAACCTATTGCGGTTGTACACCGACCTATGGCGGCGGTACACGCCACATTTCTCCAAAGTGGTGGGGGCTAGGAGGCTATAAAGCGGGGGTCCTCAAGTACCAAAGGGTGGCATGAACATACTCTGAGATCAGCCTCCTACTCCCAACCAATCATGAGAAACAGCCGCGTACAGCCGCCACAGGTCGGTGTACAACAGCAATAGGTTTACATGGTGAGTGTACGGGTCAATATCTCCAAAGATTCTTGGTCTAGGAGGCTGATATTGCAGTATGTTCATGTCTTCATGGTGTACTGTTACTGTGCATAGGTTTCGAGCCAATCCGAGCAATTTTAATTTTAACATGTAAACCTATTGCGGTTGTACACCGACCTATGGCGGCGATACATGCCACATTTCTCCAAAGTGGTGGGGGCTAGGAGGCTATAAAGCCGGAATCCTCAAGTACCAAAGGGTGGCATGAACATACTCTGAGATCAGCCTCCTACTCCCAACCAATCATGAGAAACAGCCGCGTACAGCCGCCACAGGTCGGTGTACAACAGCAATAGGTTTACATGGTGAGTGTACGGGTCAATATCTCCAAAGATTATTGGTCTAGGAGGCTGATATTGCAGTATGTTCATGTCTTCATGGTGTACTGTTACTGTGCATAGGTTTCGAGCCAATCCGAGCAATTTTAATTGTAACATGTAAACCTATTGCGGTTGTACACCGACCTATGGCGGTGGAACACGCCACATTTCTCCAAAGTGGTGGGGGCTAGGAGGCTATAAAGCGGGGGTCCTCAAGTACCAAAGGGTGGCATGAACATACTCTGAGATCAGCCTCCTACTCCCAACCGTACAGCCGCCACAGGTCGGTGTACAACAGCAATAGGTTTACATGGTGAGTGTACGGGTCAATATCTCCAAGGATTCTTGGTCTAGGAGGCTGATATTGCAGTATGTTCATGTCTCCATGGTGGACTGTTACTGTGCATAGGTTTCGAGCCAATCCGAGCAATTTTAATTTTAACATGTAAACTTATTGCGGTTGTACACCGACCTATGGCGGCAGTACACGCCACATTTCTCCAAAGTGGTGGGGGCTAGGAGGCTATAAAGCGGGAATCCTCAAGTACCAAAGGGTGGCATGAACATACTCTGAGATCAGCCTCCTACTCCCTCTGAGATCAGCCTCCTACCCCCAGATACTTTGGAGATATTGACCTGAGACAGGCGTGTACAGCCACCATAGGAATGTATGGCGGCTGTACACGCACAATTTCTCCGAAGCGGTGGGGGCTAGGAGGCTATAAAGCGGGGGTTCTCAAGTACCAAAGGGTGGGATGAACATACTCTGAGATCAGCCTCCTAGCCCCAACCACTTTGGAGAAATGTGGCGTGTACCGCCGCCACAGGTCGGTGTACAACAGCAATAGGTTTACATGTTAAAATTAAAATTGCTCCGATTTGCTCGAAACCTATGCACAGTAACAGTACACCATGGAGACATGAACATACTGCCATATCAGCCTCCTAGCCCCTGTCAATTTGGAGATGATGTGTACAGCCGCCATAGGAATGTATGGCGGCTGTACACGCACAATTTCTCCGAAGCGGTGGGGGCTAGGAGGCTATAAAGCGGGGGTCCTCAAGTACCAAAGAGTGGGATGAACATACTCTGAGATCAGCCTCCTACCCCCAGATACTTTGGAGATATTGACCTGAGACAGGCGTGTACAGCCACCATAGGAATGTATGGCGGCTGTACACGCACAATTTCTCCGAAGCGGTGGGGGCTAGGAGGCTATAAAGCGGGGGTTCTCAAGTACCAAAGGGTGGGATGAACATACTCTGAGATCAGCCTCCTAGCCCCCACCACTTTGGAGAAATGTGGCGTGTACCGCCGCCACAGGTCGGTGTACAACAGCAATAGGTTTACATGTTAAAATTAAAATTGCTCCGATTTGCTCGAAACCTATGCACAGTAACAGTACACCATGGAGACATGAACATACTGCCATATCAGCCTCCTAGCCCCTGTCAATTTGGAGATGATGTGTACAGCCGCCATAGGAATGTATGGCGGCTGTACACGCACAATTTCTCCGAAGCGGTGGGGGCTAGGAGGCTATAAAGCGGGGGTCCTCAAGTACCAAAGAGTGGGATGAACATACTCTGAGATCAGCCTCCTACCCCCAGATACTTTGGAGATATTGACCTGAGACAGGCGTGTACAGCCACCATAGGAATGTATGGCGGCTGTACACGCACAATTTCTCCGAAGCGGTGGGGGCTAGGAGGCTATAAAGCAGGGGGTTCTCAAGTACCAAAGGGTGGGATGAACATACTCTGAGATCAGCCTCCTAGCCCCCACCACTTTGGAGAAATGTGGCGTGTACCGCCGCCACAGGTCGGTGTACAACAGCAATAGGTTTATATGTTAAAATTAAAATTGCTCCGATTTGCTCGAAACCTATGCACAGTAACAGTACACCATGGAGACATGAACATACTGCCATATCAGCCTCCTAGCCCCTGTCAATTTGGAGATGATGTGTACAGCCGCCATAGGAATGTATGGCGGCTGTACACGCACAATTTCTCCGAAGCGGTGGGGGCTAGGAGGCTATAAAGCGGGGGTCCTCAAGTACCAAAGAGTGGGATGAACATACTCTGAGATCAGCCTCCTACCCCCAGATACTTTGGAGATATTGACCTGAGACAGGCGTGTACAGCCACCATAGGAATGTATGGCGGCTGTACACGCACAATTTCTCCGAAGCGGTGGGGGCTAGGAGGCTATAAAGCGGGGGTTCTCAAGTACCAAAGGGTGGGATGAACATACTCTGAGATCAGCCTCCTAGCCCCCACCACTTTGGAGAAATGTGGCGTGTACCGCCGCCACAGGTCGGTGTACAACAGCAAACATGTTAAAATTAAAATTGCTCCGATTTGCTCGAAACCTATGCACAGTAACAGTACACCATGGAGACATGAACATACTGCCATATCAGCCTCCTAGCCCCTGTCAATTTGGAGATGATGTGTACAGCCACCATAGGAATGTATGGCGGCTGTACACGCACAATTTCTCCGAAGCGGTGGGGGCTAGGAGGCTATAAAGCGGGGGTCCTCAAGTACCAAAGAGTGGGATGAACATACTCTGAGATCAGCCTCCTACCCCCAGATACTTTGGAGATATTGACCTGAGACAGGCGTGTACAGCCACCATAGGAATGTATGGCGGCTGTACACGCACAATTTCTCCGAAGCGGTGGGGGCTAGGAGGCTATAAAGCGGGGGTTCTCAAGTACCAAAGGGTGGGATGAACATACTCTGAGATCAGCCTCCTAGCCCCCACCACTTTGGAGAAATGTGGCGTGTACCGCCGCCACAGGTCGGTGTACAACAGCAATAGGTTTACATGTTAAAATTAAAATTGCTCCGATTTGCTCGAAACCTATGCACAGTAACAGTACACCATGGAGACATGAACATACTGCCATATCAGCCTCCTAGCCCCTGTCAATTTGGAGATGATGTGTACAGCCGCCATAGGAATGTATGGCGGCTGTACACGCACAATTTCTCCGAAGCGGTGGGGGCTAGGAGGCTATAAAGCGGGGGTCCTCAAGTACCAAAGAGTGGGATGAACATACTCTGAGATCAGCCTCCTACCCCCAGATACTTTGGAGATATTGACCTGAGACAGGCGTGTACAGCCACCATAGGAATGTATGGCGGCTGTACACGCACAATTTCTCCGAAGCGGTGGGGGCTAGGAGGCTATAAAGCGGGGGTTCTCAAGTACCAAAGGGTGGGATGAACATACTCTGAGATCAGCCTCCTAGCCCCCACCACTTTGGAGAAATGTGGCGTGTACCGCCGCCACAGGTCGGTGTACAACAGCAATAGGTTTACATGTTAAAATTAAAATTGCTCCGATTTGCTCGAAACCTATGCACAGTAACAGTACACCATGGAGACATGAACATACTGCCATATCAGCCTCCTAGCCCCTGTCAATTTGGAGATGATGTGTACAGCCGCCATAGGAATGTATGGCGGCTGTACACGCACAATTTCTCCGAAGCGGTGGGGGCTAGGAGGCTATAAAGCGGGGGTCCTCAAGTACCAAAGAGTGGGATGAACATACTCTGAGATCAGCCTCCTACCCCCAGATACTTTGGAGATATTGACCTGAGACAGGCGTGTACAGCCACCATAGGAATGTATGGCGGCTGTACACGCACAATGTTTCCGAAGCGGTGGGGGCTAGGAGGCTATAAAGCGGGGGTTCTCAAGTACCAAAGGGTGGGATGAACATACTCTGAGATCAGCTTCCTAGCCCCCACCACTTTGGAGAAATGTGGCGTGTACCGCCGCCACAGGTCGGTGTACAACAGCAATAGGTTTACATGTTAAAATTAAAATTGCTCCGATTTGCTCGAAACCTATGCACAGTAACAGTACACCATGGAGACATGAACATACTGCCATATCAGCCTCCTAGCCCCTGTCAATTTGGAGATGATGTGTACAGCCGCCATAGGAATGTATGGCGGCTGTACACGCACAATTTCTCCGAAGCGGTGGGGGCTAGGAGGCTATAAAGCGGGGGTCCTCAAGTACCAAAGAGTGGGATGAACATACTCTGAGATCAGCCTCCTACCCCCAGATACTTTGGAGATATTGACCTGAGACAGGCGTGTACAGCCACCATAGGAATGTATGGCGGCTGTACACGCACAATTTCTCCGAAGCGGTGGGGGCTAGGAGGCTATAAAGCGGGGGTTCTCAAGTACCAAAGGGTGGGATGAACATACTCTGAGATCAGCCTCCTAGCCCCCACCACTTTGGAGAAATGTGGCGTGTACCGCCGCCACAGGTCGGTGTAGACAGCAAACATGTTAAAATTAAAATTGCTCCGATTTGCTCGAAACCTATGCACAGTAACAGTACACCATGGAGACATGAACATACTGCCATATCAGCCTCCTAGCCCCTGTCAATTTGGAGATGATGTGTACAGCCGCCATAGGAATGTATGGCGGCTGTACACGCACAATTTCTCCGAAGCGGTGGGGGCTAGGAGGCTATAAAGCGGGGGTCCTCAAGTACCAAAGAGTGGGATGAACATACTCTGAGATCAGCCTCCTACCCCCAGATACTTTGGAGATATTGACCTGAGACAGGCGTGTACAGCCACCATAGGAATGTATGGCGGCTGTACACGCACAATTTCTCCGAAGCGGTGGGGGCTAGGAGGCTATAAAGCGGGGGTTCTCAAGTACCAAAGGGTGGGATGAACATACTCTGAGATCAGCCTCCTAGCCCCCACCACTTTGGAGAAATGTGGCGTGTACCGCCGCCACAGGTCGGTGTACAACAGCAATAGGTTTACATGTTAAAATTAAAATTGCTCCGATTTGCTCGAAACCTATGCACAGTTACAGTACACCATGGAGACATGAACATACTGCCATATCAGCCTCCTAGCCCCTGTCAATTTGGAGATGATGTGTTCAGCCGCCATAGGAATGTATGGCGGCTGTACACGCACAATTTATCCGAAGCGGTGGGGGCTAGGAGGCTATAAAGCGGGGGTCCTCAAGTACCAAAGAGTGGGATGAACATACTCTGAGATCAGCCTCCTACCCCCAGATACTTTGGAGATATTGACCTGAGACAGGCGTGTACAGCCACCATAGGAATGTATGGCGGCTGTACACGCACAATTTCTCCGAAGCGGTGGGGGCTAGGAGGCTATAAAGCGGGGGTTCTCAAGTACCAAAGGGTGGGATGAACATACTCTGAGATCAGCCTCCTAGCCCCCACCACTTTGGAGAAATGTGGCGTGTACCGCCGCCACAGGTCGGTGTACAACAGCAATAGGTTTACATGTTAAAATTAAAATTGCTCCGATTTGCTCGAAACCTATGCACAGTAACAGTACACCATGGAGACATGAACATACTGCCATATCAGCCTCCTAGCCCCTGTCAATTTGGAGATGATGTGTACAGCCGCCATAGGAATGTATGGCGGCTGTACACGCACAATTTCTCCGAAGCGGTGGGGGCTAGGAGGCTATAAAGCGGGGGTCCTCAAGTACCAAAGAGTGGGATGAACATACTCTGAGATCAGCCTCCTACCCCCAGATACTTTGGAGATATTGACCTGAGACAGGCGTGTACAGCCACCATAGGAATGTATGGCGGCTGTACACGCACAATTTCTCCGAAGCGGTGGGGGCTAGGAGGCTATAAAGCGGGGGTTCTCAAGTACCAAAGGGTGGGATGAACATACTCTGAGATCAGCCTCCTAGCCCCCACCACTTTGGAGAAATGTGGCGTGTACCGCCGCCACAGGTCGGTGTACAACAGCAATAGGTTTACATGTTAAAATTAAAATTGCTCCGATTTGCTCGAAACCTATGCACAGTTACAGTACACCATGGAGACATGAACATACTGCCATATCAGCCTCCTAGCCCCTGTCAATTTGGAGATGATGTGTACAGCCGCCATAGGAATGTATGGCGGCTGTACACGCACAATTTCTCCGAAGCGGTGGGGGCTAGGAGGCTATAAAGCGGGGGTCCTCAAGTACCAAAGAGTGGGATGAACATACTCTGAGATCAGCCTCCTACCCCCAGATACTTTGGAGATATTGACCTGAGACAGGCGTGTACAGCCACCATAGGAATGTATGGCGGCTGTACACGCACAATTTCTCCGAAGCGGTGGGGGCTAGGAGGCTATAAAGCGGGGGTTCTCAAGTACCAAAGGGTGGGATGAACATACTCTGAGATCAGCCTCCTAGCCCCCACCACTTTGGAGAAATGTGGCGTGTACCGCCGCCACAGGTCGGTGTACAACAGCAATAGGTTTACATGTTAAAATTAAAATTGCTCCGATTTGCTCGAAACCTATGCACAGTAACAGTACACCATGGAGACATGAACATACTGCCATATCAGCCTCCTAGCCCCTGTCAATTTGGAGATGATGTGTACAGCCGCCATAGGAATGTATGGCGGCTGTACACGCACAATTTCTCCGAAGCGGTGGGGGCTAGGAGGCTATAAAGCGGGGGTCCTCAAGTACCAAAGAGTGGGATGAACATACTCTGAGATCAGCCTCCTACCCCCAGATACTTTGGAGATATTGACCTGAGACAGGCGTGTACAGCCACCATAGGAATGTATGGCGGCTGTACACGCACAATTTCTCCGAAGCGGTGGGGGCTAGGAGGCTATAAAGCGGGGGTTCTCAAGTACCAAAGGGTGGGATGAACATACTCTGAGATCAGCCTCCTAGCCCCCACCACTTTGGAGAAATGTGGCGTGTACCGCCGCCACAGGTCGGTGTACAACAGCAATAGGTTTACATGTTAAAATTAAAATTGCTCCGATTTGCTCGAAACCTATGCACAGTTACAGTACACCATGGAGACATGAACATACTGCCATATCAGCCTCCTAGCCCCTGTCAATTTGGAGATGATGTGTACAGCCGCCATAGGAATGTATGGCGGCTGTACACGCACAATTTCTCCGAAGCGGTGGGGGCTAGGAGGCTATAAAGCGGGGGTCCTCAAGTACCAAAGAGTGGGATGAACATACTCTGAGATCAGCCTCCTACCCCCAGATACTTTGGAGATATTGACCTGAGACAGGCGTGTACAGCCACCATAGGAATGTATGGCGGCTGTACACGCACAATTTCTCCGAAGCGGTGGGGGCTAGGAGGCTATAAAGCGGGGGTTCTCAAGTACCAAAGGGTGGGATGAACATACTCTGAGATCAGCCTCCTAGCCCCCACCACTTTGGAGAAATGTGGCGTGTACCGCCGCCACAGGTCGGTGTACAACAGCAAACATGTTAAAATTAAAATTGCTCCGATTTGCTCGAAACCTATGCACAGTAACAGTACACCATGGAGACATGAACATACTGCCATATCAGCCTCCTAGCCCCTGTCAATTTGGAGATGATGTGTACAGCCGCCATAGGAATGTATGGCGGCTGTACACGCACAATTTCTCCGAAGCGGTGGGGGCTAGGAGGCTATAAAGCGGGGGTCCTCAAGTACCAAAGAGTGGGATGAACATACTCTGAGATCAGCCTCCTACCCCCAGATACTTTGGAGATATTGACCTGAGACAGGCGTGTACAGCCACCATAGGAATGTATGGCGGCTGTACACGCACAATTTCTCCGAAGCGGTGGGGGCTAGGAGGCTATAAAGCGGGGGTTCTCAAGTACCAAAGGGTGGGATGAACATACTCTGAGATCAGCCTCCTAGCCCCCACCACTTTGGAGAAATGTGGCGTGTACCGCCGCCACAGGTCGGTGTACAACAGCAATAGGTTTACATGTTAAAATTAAAATTGCTCCGATTTGCTCGAAACCTATGCACAGTAACAGTACACCATGAAGACATGAACATACTGCCATATCAGCCTCCTAGCCCCTGTCAATTTGGAGATGATGTGTACAGCCGCCATAGGAATGTATGGCGGCTGTACACGCACAATTTCTCCGAAGCGGTGGGGGCTAGGAGGCTATAAAGCGGGGGTCCTCAAGTACCAAAGAGTGGGATGAACATACTCTGAGATCAGCCTCCTACCCCCAGATACTTTGGAGATATTGACCTGAGACAGGCGTGTACAGCCACCATAGGAATGTATGGCGGCTGTACACGCACAATTTCTCCGAAGCGGTGGGGGCTAGGAGGCTATAAAGCGGGGGTTCTCAAGTACCAAAGGGTGGGATGAACATACTCTGAGATCAGCCTCCTAGCCCCCACCACTTTGGAGAAATGTGGCGTCTACCGCCGCCACAGGTCGGTGTACAACAGCAATAGGTTTACATGTTAAAATTAAAATTGCTCCGATTTGCTCGAAACCTATGCACAGTAACAGTACACCATGGAGACATGAACATACTGCCATATCAGCCTCCTAGCCCCTGTCAATTTGGAGATGATGTGTACAGCCGCCATAGGAATGTATAGCGGCTGTACACGCACAATTTCTCCGAAGCGGTGGGGGCTAGGAGGCTATAAAGCGGGGGTCCTCAAGTACCAAAGAGTGGGATGAACATACTCTGAGATCAGCCTCCTACCCCCAGATACTTTGGAGATATTGACCTGAGACAGGCGTGTACAGCCACCATAGGAATGTATGGCGGCTGTACACGCACAATTTCTCCGAAGCGGTGGGGGCTAGGAGGCTATAAAGCGGGGGTTCTCAAGTACCAAAGGGTGGGATGAACATACTCTGAGATCAGCCTCCTAGCCCCCACCACTTTGGAGAAATGTGGCGTCTACCGCCGCCACAGGTCGGTGTACAACAGCAATAGGTTTACATGTTAAAATTAAAATTGCTCCGATTTGCTCGAAACCTATGCACAGTAACAGTACACCATGGAGACATGAACATACTGCCATATCAGCCTCCTAGCCCCTGTCAATTTGGAGATGATGTGTACAGCCGCCATAGGAATGTATGGCGGCTGTACACGCACAATTTCTCCGAAGCGGTGGGGGCTAGGAGGCTATAAAGCGGGGGTCCTCAAGTACCAAAGAGTGGGATGAACATACTCTGAGATCAGCCTCCTACCCCCAGATACTTTGGAGATATTGACCTGAGACAGGCGTGTACAGCCACCATAGGAATGTATGGCGGCTGTACACGCACAATTTCTCCGAAGCGGTGGGGGCTAGGAGGCTATAAAGCGGGGGTTCTCAAGTACCAAAGGGTGGGATGAACATACTCTGAGATCAGCCTCCTAGCCCCCACCACTTTGGAGAAATGTGGCGTGTACCGCCGCCACAGGTCGGTGTACAACAGCAATAGGTTTACATGTTAAAATTAAAATTGCTCCGATTTGCTCGAAACCTATGCACAGTTACAGTACACCATGGAGACATGAACATACTGCCATATCAGCCTCCTAGCCCCTGTCAATTTGGAGATGATGTGTACAGCCGCCATAGGAATGTATGGCGGCTGTACACGCACAATTTCTCCGAAGCGGTGGGGGCTAGGAGGCTATAAAGCGGGGGTCCTCAAGTACCAAAGAGTGGGATGAACATACTCTGAGATCAGCCTCCTACCCCCAGATACTTTGGAGATATTGACCTGAGACAGGCGTGTACAGCCACCATAGGAATGTATGGCGGCTGTACACGCACAATTTCTCCGAAGCGGTGGGGGCTAGGAGGCTATAAAGCGGGGGTTCTCAAGTACCAAAGGGTGGGATGAACATACTCTGAGATCAGCCTCCTAGCCCCCACCACTTTGGAGAAATGTGGCGTGTACCGCCGCCACAGGTCGGTGTACAACAGCAATAGGTTTACATGTTAAAATTAAAATTGCTCCGATTTGCTCGAAACCTATGCACAGTAACAGTACACCATGGAGACATGAACATACTGCCATATCAGCCTCCTAGCCCCTGTCAATTTGGAGATGATGTGTACAGCCGCCATAGGAATGTATGGCGGCTGTACACGCACAATTTCTCCGAAGCGGTGGGGGCTAGGAGGCTATAAAGCGGGGGTCCTCAAGTACCAAAGAGTGGGATGAACATACTCTGAGATCAGCCTCCTACCCCCAGATACTTTGGAGATATTGACCTGAGACAGGCGTGTACAGCCACCATAGGAATGTATGGCGGCTGTACACGCACAATTTCTCCGAAGCGGTGGGGGCTAGGAGGCTATAAAGCGGGGGTTCTCAAGTACCAAAGGGTGGGATGAACATACTCTGAGATCAGCCTCCTAGCCCCCACCACTTTGGAGAAATGTGGCGTGTACCGCCGCCACAGGTCGGTGTACAACAGCAATAGGTTTACATGTTAAAATTAAAATTGCTCCGATTTGCTCGAAACCTATGCACAGTAACAGTACACCATGGAGACATGAACATACTGCCATATCAGCCTCCTAGCCCCTGTCAATTTGGAGATGATGTGTACAGCCGCCATAGGAATGTATGGCGGCTGTACACGCACAATTTCTCCGAAGCGGTGGGGGCTAGGAGGCTATAAAGCGGGGGTCCTCAAGTACCAAAGAGTGGGATGAACATACTCTGAGATCAGCCTCCTACCCCCAGATACTTTGGAGATATTGACCTGAGACAGGCGTGTACAGCCACCATAGGAATGTATGGCGGCTGTACACGCACAATTTCTCCGAAGCGGTGGGGGCTAGGAGGCTATAAAGCGGGGGTTCTCAAGTACCAAAGGGTGGGATGAACATACTCTGAGATCAGCCTCCTAGCCCCCACCACTTTGGAGAAATGTGGCGTGTACCGCCGCCACAGGTCGGTGTACAACAGCAAACATGTTAAAATTAAAATTGCTCCGATTTGCTCGAAACCTATGCACAGTAACAGTACACCATGGAGACATGAACATACTGCCATATCAGCCTCCTAGCCCCTGTCAATTTGGAGATGATGTGTACAGCCACCATAGGAATGTATGGCGGCTGTACACGCACAATTTCTCCGAAGCGGTGGGGGCTAGGAGGCTATAAAGCGGGGGTCCTCAAGTACCAAAGAGTGGGATGAACATACTCTGAGATCAGCCTCCTACCCCCAGATACTTTGGAGATATTGACCTGAGACAGGCGTGTACAGCCACCATAGGAATGTATGGCGGCTGTACACGCACAATTTCTCCGAAGCGGTGGGGGCTAGGAGGCTATAAAGCGGGGGTTCTCAAGTACCAAAGGGTGGGATGAACATACTCTGAGATCAGCCTCCTAGCCCCCACCACTTTGGAGAAATGTGGCGTGTACCGCCGCCACAGGTCGGTGTACAACAGCAAACATGTTAAAATTAAAATTGCTCCGATTTGCTCGAAACCTATGCACAGTAACAGTACACCATGGAGACATGAACATACTGCCATATCAGCCTCCTAGCCCCTGTCAATTTGGAGATGATGTGTACAGCCGCCATAGGAATGTATGGCGGCTGTACACGCACAATTTCTCCGAAGCGGTGGGGGCTAGGAGGCTATAAAGCGGGGGTCCTCAAGTACCAAAGAGTGGGATGAACATACTCTGAGATCAGCCTCCTACCCCCAGATACTTTGGAGATATTGACCTGAGACAGGCGTGTACAGCCACCATAGGAATGTATGGCGGCTGTACACGCACAATTTCTCCGAAGCGGTGGGGGCTAGGAGGCTATAAAGCAGGGGGTTCTCAAGTACCAAAGGGTGGGATGAACATACTCTGAGATCAGCCTCCTAGCCCCCACCACTTTGGAGAAATGTGGCGTGTACCGCCGCCACAGGTCGGTGTACAACAGCAATAGGTTTACATGTTAAAATTAAAATTGCTCCGATTTGCTCGAAACCTATGCACAGTAACAGTACACCATGGAGACATGAACATACTGCCATATCAGCCTCCTAGCCCCTGTCAATTTGGAGATGATGTGTACAGCCGCCATAGGAATGTATGGCGGCTGTACACGCACAATTTCTCCGAAGCGGTGGGGGCTAGGAGGCTATAAAGCGGGGGTCCTCAAGTACCAAAGAGTGGGATGAACATACTCTGAGATCAGCCTCCTACCCCCAGATACTTTGGAGATATTGACCTGAGACAGGCGTGTACAGCCACCATAGGAATGTATGGCGGCTGTACACGCACAATTTCTCCGAAGCGGTGGGGGCTAGGAGGCTATAAAGCGGGGGTTCTCAAGTACCAAAGGGTGGGATGAACATACTCTGAGATCAGCCTCCTAGCCCCCACCACTTTGGAGAAATGTGGCGTGTACCGCCGCCACAGGTCGGTGTACAACAGCAAACATGTTAAAATTAAAATTGCTCCGATTTGCTCGAAACCTATGCACAGTAACAGTACACCATGGAGACATGAACATACTGCCATATCAGCCTCCTAGCCCCTGTCAATTTGGAGATGATGTGTACAGCCACCATAGGAATGTATGGCGGCTGTACACGCACAATTTCTCCGAAGCGGTGGGGGCTAGGAGGCTATAAAGCGGGGGTCCTCAAGTACCAAAGAGTGGGATGAACATACTCTGAGATCAGCCTCCTACCCCCAGATACTTTGGAGATATTGACCTGAGACAGGCGTGTACAGCCACCATAGGAATGTATGGCGGCTGTACACGCACAATTTCTCCGAAGCGGTGGGGGCTAGGAGGCTATAAAGCGGGGGTTCTCAAGTACCAAAGGGTGGGATGAACATACTCTGAGATCAGCCTCCTAGCCCCCACCACTTTGGAGAAATGTGGCGTGTACCGCCGCCACAGGTCGGTGTACAACAGCAATAGGTTTACATGTTAAAATTAAAATTGCTCCGATTTGCTCGAAACCTATGCACAGTAACAGTACACCATGGAGACATGAACATACTGCCATATCAGCCTCCTAGCCCCTGTCAATTTGGAGATGATGTGTACAGCCGCCATAGGAATGTATGGCGGCTGTACACGCACAATTTCTCCGAAGCGGTGGGGGCTAGGAGGCTATAAAGCGGGGGTCC
Source organism: Borostomias antarcticus (assembly GCF_949987555.1). NCBI lineage: Eukaryota > Metazoa > Chordata > Actinopteri > Stomiiformes > Stomiidae > Borostomias > Borostomias antarcticus. The sequence continues at coordinate 710,074 of NW_028175841.1, forward strand.
TCAAGTACCAAAGAGTGGGATGAACATACTCTGAGATCAGCCTCCTACCCCCAGATACTTTGGAGATATTGACCTGAGACAGGCGTGTACAGCCACCATAGGAATGTATGGCGGCTGTACACGCACAATTTCTCCGAAGCGGTGGGGGCTAGGAGGCTATAAAGCGGGGGTTCTCAAGTACCAAAGGGTGGGATGAACATACTCTGAGATCAGCCTCCTAGCCCCCACCACTTTGGAGAAATGTGGCGTGTACCGCCGCCACAGGTCGGTGTACAACAGCAATAGGTTTACATGTTAAAATTAAAATTGCTCCGATTTGCTCGAAACCTATGCACAGTAACAGTACACCATGGAGACATGAACATACTGCCATATCAGCCTCCTAGCCCCTGTCAATTTGGAGATGATGTGTACAGCCGCCATAGGAATGTATGGCGGCTGTACACGCACAATTTCTCCGAAGCGGTGGGGGCTAGGAGGCTATAAAGCGGGGGTCCTCAAGTACCAAAGAGTGGGATGAACATACTCTGAGATCAGCCTCCTACCCCCAGATACTTTGGAGATATTGACCTGAGACAGGCGTGTACAGCCACCATAGGAATGTATGGCGGCTGTACACGCACAATGTTTCCGAAGCGGTGGGGGCTAGGAGGCTATAAAGCGGGGGTTCTCAAGTACCAAAGGGTGGGATGAACATACTCTGAGATCAGCTTCCTAGCCCCCACCACTTTGGAGAAATGTGGCGTGTACCGCCGCCACAGGTCGGTGTACAACAGCAATAGGTTTACATGTTAAAATTAAAATTGCTCCGATTTGCTCGAAACCTATGCACAGTAACAGTACACCATGGAGACATGAACATACTGCCATATCAGCCTCCTAGCCCCTGTCAATTTGGAGATGATGTGTACAGCCGCCATAGGAATGTATGGCGGCTGTACACGCACAATTTCTCCGAAGCGGTGGGGGCTAGGAGGCTATAAAGCGGGGGTCCTCAAGTACCAAAGAGTGGGATGAACATACTCTGAGATCAGCCTCCTACCCCCAGATACTTTGGAGATATTGACCTGAGACAGGCGTGTACAGCCACCATAGGAATGTATGGCGGCTGTACACGCACAATTTCTCCGAAGCGGTGGGGGCTAGGAGGCTATAAAGCGGGGGTTCTCAAGTACCAAAGGGTGGGATGAACATACTCTGAGATCAGCCTCCTAGCCCCCACCACTTTGGAGAAATGTGGCGTGTACCGCCGCCACAGGTCGGTGTAGACAGCAAACATGTTAAAATTAAAATTGCTCCGATTTGCTCGAAACCTATGCACAGTAACAGTACACCATGGAGACATGAACATACTGCCATATCAGCCTCCTAGCCCCTGTCAATTTGGAGATGATGTGTACAGCCGCCATAGGAATGTATGGCGGCTGTACACGCACAATTTCTCCGAAGCGGTGGGGGCTAGGAGGCTATAAAGCGGGGGTCCTCAAGTACCAAAGAGTGGGATGAACATACTCTGAGATCAGCCTCCTACCCCCAGATACTTTGGAGATATTGACCTGAGACAGGCGTGTACAGCCACCATAGGAATGTATGGCGGCTGTACACGCACAATTTCTCCGAAGCGGTGGGGGCTAGGAGGCTATAAAGCGGGGGTTCTCAAGTACCAAAGGGTGGGATGAACATACTCTGAGATCAGCCTCCTAGCCCCCACCACTTTGGAGAAATGTGGCGTGTACCGCCGCCACAGGTCGGTGTACAACAGCAATAGGTTTACATGTTAAAATTAAAATTGCTCCGATTTGCTCGAAACCTATGCACAGTTACAGTACACCATGGAGACATGAACATACTGCCATATCAGCCTCCTAGCCCCTGTCAATTTGGAGATGATGTGTTCAGCCGCCATAGGAATGTATGGCGGCTGTACACGCACAATTTCTCCGAAGCGGTGGGGGCTAGGAGGCTATAAAGCGGGGGTCCTCAAGTACCAAAGAGTGGGATGAACATACTCTGAGATCAGCCTCCTACCCCCAGATACTTTGGAGATATTGACCTGAGACAGGCGTGTACAGCCACCATAGGAATGTATGGCGGCTGTACACGCACAATTTCTCCGAAGCGGTGGGGGCTAGGAGGCTATAAAGCGGGGGTTCTCAAGTACCAAAGGGTGGGATGAACATACTCTGAGATCAGCCTCCTAGCCCCCACCACTTTGGAGAAATGTGGCGTGTACCGCCGCCACAGGTCGGTGTACAACAGCAATAGGTTTACATGTTAAAATTAAAATTGCTCCGATTTGCTCGAAACCTATGCACAGTAACAGTACACCATGGAGACATGAACATACTGCCATATCAGCCTCCTAGCCCCTGTCAATTTGGAGATGATGTGTACAGCCGCCATAGGAATGTATGGCGGCTGTACACGCACAATTTCTCCGAAGCGGTGGGGGCTAGGAGGCTATAAAGCGGGGGTCCTCAAGTACCAAAGAGTGGGATGAACATACTCTGAGATCAGCCTCCTACCCCCAGATACTTTGGAGATATTGACCTGAGACAGGCGTGTACAGCCACCATAGGAATGTATGGCGGCTGTACACGCACAATTTCTCCGAAGCGGTGGGGGCTAGGAGGCTATAAAGCGGGGGTTCTCAAGTACCAAAGGGTGGGATGAACATACTCTGAGATCAGCCTCCTAGCCCCCACCACTTTGGAGAAATGTGGCGTGTACCGCCGCCACAGGTCGGTGTACAACAGCAATAGGTTTACATGTTAAAATTAAAATTGCTCCGATTTGCTCGAAACCTATGCACAGTTACAGTACACCATGGAGACATGAACATACTGCCATATCAGCCTCCTAGCCCCTGTCAATTTGGAGATGATGTGTACAGCCGCCATAGGAATGTATGGCGGCTGTACACGCACAATTTCTCCGAAGCGGTGGGGGCTAGGAGGCTATAAAGCGGGGGTCCTCAAGTACCAAAGAGTGGGATGAACATACTCTGAGATCAGCCTCCTACCCCCAGATACTTTGGAGATATTGACCTGAGACAGGCGTGTACAACCACCATAGGAATGTATGGCGGCTGTACACGCACAATTTCTCCGAAGCGGTGGGGGCTAGGAGGCTATAAAGCGGGGGTTCTCAAGTACCAAAGGGTGGGATGAACATACTCTGAGATCAGCCTCCTAGCCCCCACCACTTTGGAGAAATGTGGCGTGTACCGCCGCCACAGGTCGGTGTACAACAGCAATAGGTTTACATGTTAAAATTAAAATTGCTCCGATTTGCTCGAAACCTATGCACAGTAACAGTACACCATGGAGACATGAACATACTGCCATATCAGCCTCCTAGCCCCTGTCAATTTGGAGATGATGTGTACAGCCGCCATAGGAATGTATGGCGGCTGTACACGCACAATTTCTCCGAAGCGGTGGGGGCTAGGAGGCTATAAAGCGGGGGTCCTCAAGTACCAAAGAGTGGGATGAACATACTCTGAGATCAGCCTCCTACCCCCAGATACTTTGGAGATATTGACCTGAGACAGGCGTGTACAGCCACCATAGGAATGTATGGCGGCTGTACACGCACAATTTCTCCGAAGCGGTGGGGGCTAGGAGGCTATAAAGCGGGGGTTCTCAAGTACCAAAGGGTGGGATGAACATACTCTGAGATCAGCCTCCTAGCCCCCACCACTTTGGAGAAATGTGGCGTGTACCGCCGCCACAGGTCGGTGTACAACAGCAATAGGTTTACATGTTAAAATTAAAATTGCTCCGATTTGCTCGAAACCTATGCACAGTTACAGTACACCATGGAGACATGAACATACTGCCATATCAGCCTCCTAGCCCCTGTCAATTTGGAGATGATGTGTACAGCCGCCATAGGAATGTATGGCGGCTGTACACGCACAATTTCTCCGAAGCGGTGGGGGCTAGGAGGCTATAAAGCGGGGGTCCTCAAGTACCAAAGAGTGGGATGAACATACTCTGAGATCAGCCTCCTACCCCCAGATACTTTGGAGATATTGACCTGAGACAGGCGTGTACAGCCACCATAGGAATGTATGGCGGCTGTACACGCACAATTTCTCCGAAGCGGTGGGGGCTAGGAGGCTATAAAGCGGGGGTTCTCAAGTACCAAAGGGTGGGATGAACATACTCTGAGATCAGCCTCCTAGCCCCCACCACTTTGGAGAAATGTGGCGTGTACCGCCGCCACAGGTCGGTGTACAACAGCAAACATGTTAAAATTAAAATTGCTCCGATTTGCTCGAAACCTATGCACAGTAACAGTACACCATGGAGACATGAACATACTGCCATATCAGCCTCCTAGCCCCTGTCAATTTGGAGATGATGTGTACAGCCGCCATAGGAATGTATGGCGGCTGTACACGCACAATTTCTCCGAAGCGGTGGGGGCTAGGAGGCTATAAAGCGGGGGTCCTCAAGTACCAAAGAGTGGGATGAACATACTCTGAGATCAGCCTCCTACCCCCAGATACTTTGGAGATATTGACCTGAGACAGGCGTGTACAGCCACCATAGGAATGTATGGCGGCTGTACACGCACAATTTCTCCGAAGCGGTGGGGGCTAGGAGGCTATAAAGCGGGGGTTCTCAAGTACCAAAGGGTGGGATGAACATACTCTGAGATCAGCCTCCTAGCCCCCACCACTTTGGAGAAATGTGGCGTGTACCGCCGCCACAGGTCGGTGTACAACAGCAATAGGTTTACATGTTAAAATTAAAATTGCTCCGATTTGCTCGAAACCTATGCACAGTAACAGTACACCATGAAGACATGAACATACTGCCATATCAGCCTCCTAGCCCCTGTCAATTTGGAGATGATGTGTACAGCCGCCATAGGAATGTATGGCGGCTGTACACGCACAATTTCTCCGAAGCGGTGGGGGCTAGGAGGCTATAAAGCGGGGGTCCTCAAGTACCAAAGAGTGGGATGAACATACTCTGAGATCAGCCTCCTACCCCCAGATACTTTGGAGATATTGACCTGAGACAGGCGTGTACAGCCACCATAGGAATGTATGGCGGCTGTACACGCACAATTTCTCCGAAGCGGTGGGGGCTAGGAGGCTATAAAGCGGGGGTTCTCAAGTACCAAAGGGTGGGATGAACATACTCTGAGATCAGCCTCCTAGCCCCCACCACTTTGGAGAAATGTGGCGTCTACCGCCGCCACAGGTCGGTGTACAACAGCAATAGGTTTACATGTTAAAATTAAAATTGCTCCGATTTGCTCGAAACCTATGCACAGTAACAGTACACCATGGAGACATGAACATACTGCCATATCAGCCTCCTAGCCCCTGTCAATTTGGAGATGATGTGTACAGCCGCCATAGGAATGTATAGCGGCTGTACACGCACAATTTCTCCGAAGCGGTGGGGGCTAGGAGGCTATAAAGCGGGGGTCCTCAAGTACCAAAGAGTGGGATGAACATACTCTGAGATCAGCCTCCTACCCCCAGATACTTTGGAGATATTGACCTGAGACAGGCGTGTACAGCCACCATAGGAATGTATGGCGGCTGTACACGCACAATTTCTCCGAAGCGGTGGGGGCTAGGAGGCTATAAAGCGGGGGTTCTCAAGTACCAAAGGGTGGGATGAACATACTCTGAGATCAGCCTCCTAGCCCCCACCACTTTGGAGAAATGTGGCGTCTACCGCCGCCACAGGTCGGTGTACAACAGCAATAGGTTTACATGTTAAAATTAAAATTGCTCCGATTTGCTCGAAACCTATGCACAGTAACAGTACACCATGGAGACATGAACATACTGCCATATCAGCCTCCTAGCCCCTGTCAATTTGGAGATGATGTGTACAGCCGCCATAGGAATGTATGGCGGCTGTACACGCACAATTTCTCCGAAGCGGTGGGGGCTAGGAGGCTATAAAGCGGGGGTCCTCAAGTACCAAAGAGTGGGATGAACATACTCTGAGATCAGCCTCCTACCCCCAGATACTTTGGAGATATTGACCTGAGACAGGCGTGTACAGCCACCATAGGAATGTATGGCGGCTGTACACGCACAATTTCTCCGAAGCGGTGGGGGCTAGGAGGCTATAAAGCGGGGGTTCTCAAGTACCAAAGGGTGGGATGAACATACTCTGAGATCAGCCTCCTAGCCCCCACCACTTTGGAGAAATGTGGCGTGTACCGCCGCCACAGGTCGGTGTACAACAGCAATAGGTTTACATGTTAAAATTAAAATTGCTCCGATTTGCTCGAAACCTATGCACAGTTACAGTACACCATGGAGACATGAACATACTGCCATATCAGCCTCCTAGCCCCTGTCAATTTGGAGATGATGTGTACAGCCGCCATAGGAATGTATGGCGGCTGTACACGCACAATTTCTCCGAAGCGGTGGGGGCTAGGAGGCTATAAAGCGGGGGTCCTCAAGTACCAAAGAGTGGGATGAACATACTCTGAGATCAGCCTCCTACCCCCAGATACTTTGGAGATATTGACCTGAGACAGGCGTGTACAGCCACCATAGGAATGTATGGCGGCTGTACACGCACAATTTCTCCGAAGCGGTGGGGGCTAGGAGGCTATAAAGCGGGGGTTCTCAAGTACCAAAGGGTGGGATGAACATACTCTGAGATCAGCCTCCTAGCCCCCACCACTTTGGAGAAATGTGGCGTGTACCGCCGCCACAGGTCGGTGTACAACAGCAATAGGTTTACATGTTAAAATTAAAATTGCTCCGATTTGCTCGAAACCTATGCACAGTAACAGTACACCATGGAGACATGAACATACTGCCATATCAGCCTCCTAGCCCCTGTCAATTTGGAGATGATGTGTACAGCCGCCATAGGAATGTATGGCGGCTGTACACGCACAATTTCTCCGAAGCGGTGGGGGCTAGGAGGCTATAAAGCGGGGGTCCTCAAGTACCAAAGAGTGGGATGAACATACTCTGAGATCAGCCTCCTACCCCCAGATACTTTGGAGATATTGACCTGAGACAGGCGTGTACAGCCACCATAGGAATGTATGGCGGCTGTACACGCACAATTTCTCCGAAGCGGTGGGGGCTAGGAGGCTATAAAGCGGGGGTTCTCAAGTACCAAAGGGTGGGATGAACATACTCTGAGATCAGCCTCCTAGCCCCCACCACTTTGGAGAAATGTGGCGTGTACCGCCGCCACAGGTCGGTGTACAACAGCAATAGGTTTACATGTTAAAATTAAAATTGCTCCGATTTGCTCGAAACCTATGCACAGTAACAGTACACCATGGAGACATGAACATACTGCCATATCAGCCTCCTAGCCCCTGTCAATTTGGAGATGATGTGTACAGCCGCCATAGGAATGTATGGCGGCTGTACACGCACAATTTCTCCGAAGCGGTGGGGGCTAGGAGGCTATAAAGCGGGGGTCCTCAAGTACCAAAGAGTGGGATGAACATACTCTGAGATCAGCCTCCTACCCCCAGATACTTTGGAGATATTGACCTGAGACAGGCGTGTACAGCCACCATAGGAATGTATGGCGGCTGTACACGCACAATGTCTCCGAAGCGGTGGGGGCTAGGAGGCTATAAAGCGGGGGTTCTCAAGTACCAAAGGGTGGGATGAACATACTCTGAGATCAGCCTCCTAGCCCCCACCACTTTGGAGAAATGTGGCATGTACCGCCGCCACAGGTCGGTGTACAACAGCAATAGGTTTACATGTTAAAATTAAAATTGCTCCGATTTGCTCGAAACCTATGCACAGTTACAGTACACCATGGAGACATGAACATACTGCCATATCAGCCTCCTAGCCCCTGTCAATTTGGAGATGATGTGTACAGCCGCCATAGGAATGTATGGCGGCTGTACACGCACAATTTCTCCGAAGCGGTGGGGGCTAGGAGGCTATAAAGCGGGGGTCCTCAAGTACCAAAGAGTGGGATGAACATACTCTGAGATCAGCCTCCTACCCCCAGATACTTTGGAGATATTGACCTGAGACAGGCGTGTACAGCCACCATAGGAATGTATGGCGGCTGTACACGCACAATGTCTCCGAAGCGGTGGGGGCTAGGAGGCTATAAAGCGGGGGTTCTCAAGTACCAAAGGGTGGGATGAACATACTCTGAGATCAGCCTCCTAGCCCCCACCACTTTGGAGAAATGTGGCGTGTACCGCCGCCACAGGTCGGTGTACAACAGCAATAGGTTTACATGTTAAAATTAAAATTGCTCCGATTTGCTCGAAACCTATGCACAGTAACAGTTCACCATGGAGACATGAACATACTGCCATATCAGCCTCCTAGCCCCTGTCAATTTGGAGATGATGTGTACAGCCGCCATAGGAATGTATGGCGGCTGTACACGCACAATTTCTCCGAAGCGGTGGGGGCTAGGAGGCTATAAAGCGGGGGTCCTCAAGTACCAAAGAGTGGGATGAACATACTCTGAGATCAGCCTCCTACCCCCAGATACTTTGGAGATATTGACCTGAGACAGGCGTGTACAGCCACCATAGGAATGTATGGCGGCTGTACACGCACAATTTCTCCGAAGCGGTGGGGGCTAGGAGGCTATAAAGCGGGGGTTCTCAAGTACCAAAGGGTGGGATGAACATACTCTGAGATCAGCCTCCTAGCCCCCATTACTTTGGAGAAATGTGGCGTGTACCGCCGCCACAGGTCGGTGTACAACAGCAATAGGTTTACATGTTAAAATTAAAATTGCTCCGATTTGCTCGAAACCTATGCACAGTAACAGTACACCATGGAGACATGAACATACTGCCATATCAGCCTCCTAGCCCCTGTCAATTTGGAGATGATGTGTACAGCCGCCATAGGAATGTATGGCGGCTGTACACGCACAATTTCTCCGAAGCGGTGGGGGCTAGGAGGCTATAAAGCGGGGGTCCTCAAGTACCAAAGGGTGGGATGAACATACTCTGAGATCAGCCTCCTACCCCCAGATACTTTGGAGATATTGACCTGAGACAGGCGTGTACAGCCACCATAGGAATGTATGGCGGATGTACACGCACAATTTCTCCGAAGCGGTGGGGGCTAGGAGGCTATAAAGCGGGGGTTCTCAAGTACCAAAGGGTGGGATGAACATACTCTGAGATCAGCCTCCTAGCCCCCACCACTTTGGAGAAATGTGGCGTGTACCGCCGCCACAGGTCGGTGTACAACAGCAATAGGTTTACATGTTAAAATTAAAATTGCTCTGATTTGCTCGAAACCTATGCACAGTAACAGTACACCATGGAGACATGAACATACTGCCATATCAGCCTCCTAGCCCCTGTCAATTTGGAGATGATGTGTACAGCCGCCATAGGAATGTATGGCGGCTGTACACGCACAATTTCTCCGAAGCGGTGGGGGCTAGGAGGCTATAAAGCGGGGGTCCTCAAGTACCAAAGAGTGGGATGAACATACTCTGAGATCAGCCTCCTACCCCCAGATACTTTGGAGATATTGACCTGAGACAGGCGTGTACAGCCACCATAGGAATGTATGGCGGCTGTACACGCACAATTTCTCCGAAGCGGTGGGGGCTAGGAGGCTATAAAGCGGGGGTTCTCAAGTACCAAAGGGTGGGATGAACATACTCTGAGATCAGCCTCCTAGCCCCCACCACTTTGGAGAAATGTGGCGTGTACCGCCGCCACAGGTCGGTGTACAACAGCAATAGGTTTACATGTTAAAATTAAAATTGCTCTGATTTGCTCGAAACCTATGCACAGTAACAGTACACCATGGAGACATGAACATACTGCCATATCAGCCTCCTAGCCCCTGTCAATTTGGAGATGATGTGTACAGCCGCCATAGGAATGTATGGCGGCTGTACACGCACAATTTCTCCGAAGCGGTGGGGGCTAGGAGGCTATAAAGCGGGGGTCCTCAAGTACCAAAGAGTGGGATGAACATACTCTGAGATCAGCCTCCTACCCCCAGATACTTTGGAGATATTGACCTGAGACAGGCGTGTACAGCCACCATAGGAATGTATGGCGGCTGTACACGCACAATGTCTCCGAAGCGGTGGGGGCTAGGAGGCTATAAAGCGGGGGTTCTCAAGTACCAAAGGGTGGGATGAACATACTCTGAGATCAGCCTCCTAGCCCCCACCACTTTGGAGAAATGTGGCGTGTACCGCCGCCACAGGTCGGTGTACAACAGCAATAGGTTTACATGTTAAAATTAAAATTGCTCCGATTTGCTCGAAACCTATGCACAGTAACAGTACACCATGGAGACATGAACATACTGCCATATCAGCCTCCTAGCCCCTGTCAATTTGGAGATGATGTGTACAGCCGCCATAGGAATGTATGGCGGCTGTACACGCACAATTTCTCCGAAGCGGTGGGGGCTAGGAGGCTATAAAGCGGGGGTCCTCAAGTACCAAAGAGTGGGATGAACATACTCTGAGATCAGCCTCCTACCCCCAGATACTTTGGAGATATTGACCTGAGACAGGCGTGTACAGCCACCATAGGAATGTATGGCGGCTGTACACGCACAATGTCTCCGAAGCGGTGGGGGCTAGGAGGCTATAAAGCGGGGGTTCTCAAGTACCAAAGGGTGGGATGAACATACTCTGAGATCAGCCTCCTAGCCCCCACCACTTTGGAGAAATGTGGCGTGTACCGCCGCCACAGGTCGGTGTACAACAGCAATAGGTTTACATGTTAAAATTAAAATTGCTCCGATTTGCTCGAAACCTATGCACAGTAACAGTTCACCATGGAGACATGAACATACTGCCATATCAGCCTCCTAGCCCCTGTCAATTTGGAGATGATGTGTACAGCCGCCATAGGAATGTATGGCGGCTGTACACGCACAATTTCTCCGAAGCGGTGGGGGCTAGGAGGCTATAAAGCGGGGGTCCTCAAGTACCAAAGAGTGGGATGAACATACTCTGAGATCAGCCTCCTACCCCCAGATACTTTGGAGATATTGACCTGAGACAGGCGTGTACAGCCACCATAGGAATGTATGGCGGCTGTACACGCACAATTTCTCCGAAGCGGTGGGGGCTAGGAGGCTATAAAGCGGGGGTTCTCAAGTACCAAAGGGTGGGATGAACATACTCTGAGATCAGCCTCCTAGCCCCCATTACTTTGGAGAAATGTGGCGTGTACCGCCGCCACAGGTCGGTGTACAACAGCAATAGGTTTACATGTTAAAATTAAAATTGCTCCGATTTGCTCGAAACCTATGCACAGTAACAGTACACCATGGAGACATGAACATACTGCCATATCAGCCTCCTAGCCCCTGTCAATTTGGAGATGATGTGTACAGCCGCCATAGGAATGTATGGCGGCTGTACACGCACAATTTCTCCGAAGCGGTGGGGGCTAGGAGGCTATAAAGCGGGGGTCCTCAAGTACCAAAGGGTGGGATGAACATACTCTGAGATCAGCCTCCTACCCCCAGATACTTTGGAGATATTGACCTGAGACAGGCGTGTACAGCCACCATAGGAATGTATGGCGGCTGTTCACGCACAATTTCTCCGAAGCGGTGGGGGCTAGGAGGCTATAAAGCGGGGGTTCTCAAGTACCAAAGGGTGGGATGAACATACTCTGAGATCAGCCTCCTAGCCCCCACCACTTTGGAGAAATGTGGCGTGTACCGCCGCCACAGGTCGGTGTACAACAGCAATAGGTTTACATGTTAAAATTAAAATTGCTCTGATTTGCTCGAAACCTATGCACAGTAACAGTACACCATGGAGACATGAACATACTGCCATATCAGCCTCCTAGCCCCTGTCAATTTGGAGATGATGTGTACAGCCGCCATAGGAATGTATGGCGGCTGTACACGCACAATTTCTCCGAAGCGGTGGGGGCTAGGAGGCTATAAAGCGGGGGTCCTCAAGTACCAAAGAGTGGGATGAACATACTCTGAGATCAGCCTCCTACCCCCAGATACTTTGGAGATATTGACCTGAGACAGGCGTGTACAGCCACCATAGGAATGTTTGGCGGCTGTACACGCACAACTTCTCCGAAGCGGTGGGGGCTAGGAGGCTATAAAGCGGGGGTTCTCAAGTACCAAAGGGTGGGATGAACATACTCTGAGATCAGCCTCCTAGCCCCCACCACTTTGGAGAAATGTGGCGTGTACCGCCGCCACAGGTCGGTGTACAACAGCAATAGGTTTACATGTTAAAATTAAAATTGCTCCGATTTGCTCGAAACCTATGCACAGTTACAGTACACCATGGAGACATGAACATACTGCCATATCAGCCTCCTAGCCCCTGTCAATTTGGAGATGATGTGTACAGCCGCCATAGGAATGTATGGCGGCTGTACACGCACAATTTCTCCGAAGCGGTGGGGGCTAGGAGGCTATAAAGCGGGGGTCCTCAAGTACCAAAGGGTGGGATGAACATACTCTGAGATCAGCCTCCTACCCCCAGATACTTTGGAGATATTGACCTGAGACAGGCGTGTACAGCCACCATAGGAATGTATGGCGGCTGTACACGCACAATTTCTCCGAAGCGGTGGGGGCTAGGAGGCTATAAAGCGGGGGTTCTCAAGTACCAAAGGGTGGGATGAACATACTCTGAGATCAGCCTCCTAGCCCCCACCACTTTGGAGAAATGTGGCGTGTACCGCCGCCACAGGTCGGTGTACAACAGCAATAGGTTTACATGTTAAAATTAAAATTGCTCTGATTTGCTCGAAACCTATGCACAGTAACAGTACACCATGGAGACATGAACATACTGCCATATCAGCCTCCTAGCCCCTGTCAATTTGGAGATGATGTGTACAGCCGCCATAGGAATGTATGGCGGCTGTACACGCACAATTTCTCCGAAGCGGTGGGGGCTAGGAGGCTATAAAGCGGGGGTCCTCAAGTACCAAAGAGTGGGATGAACATACTCTGAGATCAGCCTCCTACCCCCAGATACTTTGGAGATATTGACCTGAGACAGGCGTGTACAGCCACCATAGGAATGTATGGCGGCTGTACACGCACAATGTCTCCGAAGCGGTGGGGGCTAGGAGGCTATAAAGCGGGGGTTCTCAAGTACCAAAGGGTGGGATGAACATACTCTGAGATCAGCCTCCTAGCCCCCACCACTTTGGAGAAATGTGGCGTGTACCGCCGCCACAGGTCGGTGTACAACAGCAATAGGTTTACATGTTAAAATTAAAATTGCTCCGATTTGCTCGAAACCTATGCACAGTAACAGTACACCATGGAGACATGAACATACTGCCATATCAGCCTCCTAGCCCCTGTCAATTTGGAGATGATGTGTACAGCCGCCATAGGAATGTATGGCGGCTGTACACGCACAATTTCTCCGAAGCGGTGGGGGCTAGGAGGCTATAAAGCGGGGGTCCTCAAGTACCAAAGAGTGGGATGAACATACTCTGAGATCAGCCTCCTACCCCCAGATACTTTGGAGATATTGACCTGAGACAGGCGTGTACAGCCACCATAGGAATGTATGGCGGCTGTACACGCACAATGTCTCCGAAGCGGTGGGGGCTAGGAGGCTATAAAGCGGGGGTTCTCAAGTACCAAAGGGTGGGATGAACATACTCTGAGATCAGCCTCCTAGCCCCCACCACTTTGGAGAAATGTGGCGTGTACCGCCGCCACAGGTCGGTGTACAACAGCAATAGGTTTACATGTTAAAATTAAAATTGCTCCGATTTGCTCGAAACCTATGCACAGTTACAGTACACCATGGAGACATGAACATACTGCCATATCAGCCTGCTAGCCCCTGTCAATTTGGAGATGATGTGTACAGCCGCCATAGGAATGTATGGCGGCTGTACACGCACAATTTCTCCGAAGCGGTGGGGGCTAGGAGGCTATAAAGCGGGGGTCCTCAAGTACCAAAGAGTGGGATGAACATACTCTGAGATCAGCCTCCTACCCCCAGATACTTTGGAGATATTGACCTGAGACAGGCGTGTACAGCCACCATAGGAATGTATGGCGGCTGTACACGCACAATGTCTCCGAAGCGGTGGGGGCTAGGAGGCTATAAAGCGGGGGTTCTCAAGTACCAAAGGGTGGGATGAACATACTCTGAGATCAGCCTCCTAGCCCCCACCACTTTGGAGAAATGTGGCGTGTACCGCCGCCACAGGTCGGTGTACAACAGCAATAGGTTTACATGTTAAAATTAAAATTGCTCCGATTTGCTCGAAACCTATGCACAGTAACAGTACACCATGGAGACATAAACATACTGCCATATCAGCCTCCTAGCCCCTGTCAATTTGGAGATGATGTGTACAGCCGCCATAGGAATGTATGGCGGCTGTACACGCACAATTTCTCCGAAGCGGTGGGGGCTAGGAGGCTATAAAGCGGGGGTCCTCAAGTACCAAAGAGTGGGATGAACATACTCTGAGATCAGCCTCCTACCCCCAGATACTTTGGAGATATTGACCTGAGACAGGCGTGTACAGCCACCATAGGAATGTATGGCGGCTGTACACGCACAATGTCTCCGAAGCGGTGGGGGCTAGGAGGCTATAAAGCGGGGGTTCTCAAGTACCAAAGGGTGGGATGAACATACTCTGAGATCAGCCTCCTAGCCCTCACCACTTTGGAGAAATGTGGCGTGTACCGCCGCCACAGGTCGGTGTACAACAGCAATAGGTTTACATGTTAAAATTAAAATTGCTCCGATTTGCTCGAAACCTATGCACAGTAACAGTACACCATGGAGACATGAACATACTGCCATATCAGCCTCCTAGCCCCTGTCAATTTGGAGATGATGTGTACAGCCGCCATAGGAATGTATGGCGGCTGTACACGCACAATTTCTCCGAAGCGGTGGGGGCTAGGAGGCTATAAAGCGGGGGTCCTCAAGTACCAAAGAGTGGGATGAACATACTCTGAGATCAGCCTCCTACCCCCAGATACTTTGGAGATATTGACCTGAGACAGGCGTGTACAGCCACCATAGGAATGTATGGCGGCTGTACACGCACAATGTCTCCGAAGCGGTGGGGGCTAGGAGGCTATAAAGCGGGGGTTCTCAAGTACCAAAGGGTGGGATGAACATACTCTGAGATCAGCCTCCTAGCCCCCACCACTTTGGAGAAATGTGGCGTGTACCGCCGCCACAGGTCGGTGTACAACAGCAATAGGTTTACATGTTAAAATTAAAATTGCTCCGATTTGCTCGAAACCTATGCACAGTTACAGTACACCATGGAGACATGAACATACTGCCATATCAGCCTCCTAGCCCCTGTCAATTTGGAGATGATGTGTACAGCCGCCATAGGAATGTATGGCGGCTGTACACGCACAATTTCTCCGAAGCGGTGGGGGCTAGGAGGCTATAAAGCGGGGGTCCTCAAGTACCAAAGAGTGGGATGAACATACTCTGAGATCAGCCTCCTACCCCCAGATACTTTGGAGATATTGACCTGAGACAGGCGTGTACAGCCACCATAGGAATGTATGGCGGCTGTACACGCACAATGTCTCCGAAGCGGTGGGGGCTAGGAGGCTATAAAGCGGGGGTTCTCAAGTACCAAAGGGTGGGATGAACATACTCTGAGATCAGCCTCCTAGCCCCCACCACTTTGGAGAAATGTGGCGTGTACCGCCGCCACAGGTCGGTGTACAACAGCAATAGGTTTACATGTTAAAATTAAAATTGCTCCGATTTGCTCGAAACCTATGCACAGTAACAGTACACCATGGAGACATGAACATACTGCCATATCAGCCTCCTAGCCCCTGTCAATTTGGAGATGATGTGTACAGCCGCCATAGGAATGTATGGCGGCTGTACACGCACAATTTCTCCGAAGCGGTGGGGGCTAGGAGGCTATAAAGCGGGGGTCCTCAAGTACCAAAGAGTGGGATGAACATACTCTGAGATCAGCCTCCTACCCCCAGATACTTTGGAGATATTGACCTGAGACAGGCGTGTACAGCCACCATAGGAATGTATGGCGGCTGTACACGCACAATTTCTCCGAAGCGGTGGGGGCTAGGAGGCTATAAAGCGGGGGTTCTCAAGTACCAAAGGGTGGGATGAACATACTCTGAGATCAGCCTCCTAGCCCCCACCACTTTGGAGAAATGTGGCGTGTACCGCCGCCACAGGTCGGTGTACAACAGCAATAGGTTTACATGTTAAAATTAAAATTGCTCCGATTTGCTCGAAACCTATGCACAGTAACAGTACACCATGGAGACATGAACATACTGCCATATCAGCCTCCTAGCCCCTGTCAATTTGGAGATGATGTGTACAGCCGCCATAGGAATGTATGGCGGCTGTACACGCACAATTTCTCCGAAGCGGTGGGGGCTAGGAGGCTATAAAGCGGGGGTCCTCAAGTACCAAAGAGTGGGATGAACATACTCTGAGATCAGCCTCCTAACCCCAGATACTTTGGAGATATTGACCTGAGACAGGCGTGTACAGCCACCATAGGAATGTATGGCGGCTGTACACGCACAATGTCTCCGAAGCGGTGGGGGCTAGGAGGCTATAAAGCGGGGGTTCTCAAGTACCAAAGGGTGGGATGAACATACTCTGAGATCAGCCTCCTAGCCCTCACCACTTTGGAGAAATGTGGCGTGTACCGCCGCCACAGGTCGGTGTACAACAGCAATAGGTTTACATGTTAAAATTAAAATTGCTCCGATTTGCTCGAAACCTATGCACAGTAACAGTACACCATGGAGACATGAACATACTGCCATATCAGCCTCCTAGCCCCTGTCAATTTGGAGATGATGTGTACAGCCGCCATAGGAATGTATGGCGGCTGTACACGCACAATTTCTCCGAAGCGGTGGGGGCTAGGAGGCTATAAAGCGGGGGTCCTCAAGTACCAAAGAGTGGGATGAACATACTCTGAGATCAGCCTCCTACCCCCAGATACTTTGGAGATATTGACCTGAGACAGGCGTGTACAGCCACCATAGGAATGTATGGCGGCTGTACACGCACAATGTCTCCGAAGCGGTGGGGGCTAGGAGGCTATAAAGCGGGGGTTCTCAAGTACCAAAGGGTGGGATGAACATACTCTGAGATCAGCCTCCTAGCCCCCACCACTTTGGAGAAATGTGGCGTGTACCGCCGCCACAGGTCGGTGTACAACAGCAATAGGTTTACATGTTAAAATTAAAATTGCTCCGATTTGCTCGAAACCTATGCACAGTAACAGTACACCATGGAGACATGAACATACTGCCATATCAGCCTCCTAGCCCCTGTCAATTTGGAGATGATGTGTACAGCCGCCATAGGAATGTATGGCGGCTGTACACGCACAATTTCTCCGAAGCGGTGGGGGCTAGGAGGCTATAAAGCGGGGGTCCTCAAGTACCAAAGAGTGGGATGAACATACTCTGAGATCAGCCTCCTACCCCCAGATACTTTGGAGATATTGACCTGAGACAGGCGTGTACAGCCACCATAGGAATGTATGGCGGCTGTACACGCACAATTTCTCCGAAGCGGTGGGGGCTAGGAGGCTATAAAGCGGGGGTTCTCAAGTACCAAAGGGTGGGATGAACATACTCTGAGATCAGCCTCCTAGCCCCCACCACTTTGGAGAAATGTGGCGTGTACCGCCGCCACAGGTCGGTGTACAACAGCAATAGGTTTACATGTTAAAATTAAAATTGCTCCGATTTGCTCGAAACCTATGCACAGTAACAGTACACCATGGAGACATGAACATACTGCCATATCAGCCTCCTAGCCCCTGTCAATTTGGAGATGATGTGTACAGCCGCCATAGGAATGTATGGCGGCTGTACACGCACAATTTCTCTGAAGCGGTGGGGGCTAGGAGGCTATAAAGCGGGGGTCCTCAAGTACCAAAGAGTGGGATGAACATACTCTGAGATCAGCCTCCTACCCCCAGATACTTTGGAGATATTGACCTGAGACAGGCGTGTACAGCCACCATAGGAATGTTTGGCGGCTGTACACGCACAATTTCTCCGAAGCGGTGGGGGCTAGGAGGCTATAAAGCGGGGGTTCTCAAGTACCAAAGGGTGGGATGAACATACTCTGAGATCAGCCTCCTAGCCCCCACCACTTTGGAGAAATGTGGCGTGTACCGCCGCCACAGGTCGGTGTACAACAGCAATAGGTTTACATGTTAAAATTAAAATTGCTCCGATTTGCTCGAAACCTATGCACAGTAACAGTACACCATGGAGACATGAACATACTGCCATATTAGCCTCCTAGCCCCTGTCAATTTGGAGATGATGTGTACAGCCGCCATAGGAATGTATGGCGGCTGTACACGCACAATTTCTCCGAAGCGGTGGGGGCTAGGAGGCTATAAAGCAGGGGTCCTCAAGTACCAAAGAGTGGGATGAACATACTCTGAGATCAGCCTCCTACCCCCAGATACTTTGGAGATATTGACCTGAGACAGGCGTGTACAGCCACCATAGGAATGTATGGCGGCTGTACACGCACAATGTCTCCGAAGCGGTGGGGGCTAGGAGGCTATAAAGCGGGGGTTCTCAAGTACCAAAGGGTGGGATGAACATACTCTGAGATCAGCCTCCTAGCCCCCACCACTTTGGAGAAATGTGGCGTGTACCGCCGCCACAGGTCGGTGTACAACAGCAATAGGTTTACATGTTAAAATTAAAATTGCTCCGATTTGCTCGAAACCTATGCACAGTAACAGTACACCATGGAGACATGAACATACTGCCATATCAGCCTCCTAGCCCCTGTCAATTTGGAGATGATGTGTACAGCCGCCATAGGAATGTATGGCGGCTGTACACGCACAATTTCTCCGAAGCGGTGGGGGCTAGGAGGCTATAAAGCAGGGGTCCTCAAGTACCAAAGAGTGGGATGAACATACTCTGAGATCAGCCTCCTACCCCCAGATACTTTGGAGATATTGACCTGAGACAGGCGTGTACAGCCACCATAGGAATGTATGGCGGCTGTACACGCACAATTTCTCCGAAGCGGTGGGGGCTAGGAGGCTATAAAGCGGGGGTTCTCAAGTACCAAAGGGTGGGATGAACATACTCTGAGATCAGCCTCCTAGCCCCCACCACTTTGGAGAAATGTGGCGTGTACCGCCGCCACAGGTCGGTGTACAACAGCAATAGGTTTACATGTTAAAATTAAAATTGCTCCGATTTGCTCGAAACCTATGCACAGTAACAGTACACCATGGAGACATGAACATACTGCCATATCAGCCTCCTAGCCCCTGTCAATTTGGAGATGATGTGTACAGCCGCCATAGGAATGTATGGCGGCTGTACACGCACAATTTCTCCGAAGCGGTGGGGGCTAGGAGGCTATAAAGCGGGGGTCCTCAAGTACCAAAGAGTGGGATGAACATACTCTGAGATCAGCCTCCTACCCCCAGATACTTTGGAGATATTGACCTGAGACAGGCGTGTACAGCCACCATAGGAATGTATGGCGGCTGTACACGCACAATGTCTCCGAAGCGGTGGGGGCTAGGAGGCTATAAAGCGGGGGTTCTCAAGTACCAAAGGGTGGGATGAACATACTCTGAGATCAGCCTCCTAGCCCCCACCACTTTGGAGAAATGTGGCGTGTACCGCCGCCACAGGTCGGTGTACAACAGCAATAGGTTTACATGTTAAAATTAAAATTGCTCCGATTTGCTCGAAACCTATGCACAGTAACAGTACACCATGGAGACATGAACATACTGCCATATCAGCCTCCTAGCCCCTGTCAATTTGGAGATGATGTGTACAGCCGCCATAGGAATGTATGGCGGCTGTACACGCACAATTTCTCCGAAGCGGTGGGGGCTAGGAGGCTATAAAGCGGGGGTCCTCAAGTACCAAAGAGTGGGATGAACATACTCTGAGATCAGCCTCCTACCCCCAGATACTTTGGAGATATTGACCTGAGACAGGCGTGTACAGCCACCATAGGAATGTATGGCGGCTGTACACGCACAATTTCTCCGAAGCGGTGGGGGCTAGGAGGCTATAAAGCGGGGGTTCTCAAGTACCAAAGGGTGGGATGAACATACTCTGAGATCAGCCTCCTAGCCCCCACCACTTTGGAGAAATGTGGCGTGTACCGCCGCCACAGGTCGGTGTACAACAGCAATAGGTTTACATGTTAAAATTAAAATTGCTCCGATTTGCTCGAAACCTATGCACAGTAACAGTACACCATGGAGACATGAACATACTGCCATATCAGCCTCCTAGCCCCTGTCAATTTGGAGATGATGTGTACAGCCGCCATAGGAATGTATGGCGGCTGTACACGCACAATGTCTCCGAAGCGGTGGGGGCTAGGAGGCTATAAAGCGGGGGTCCTCAAGTACCAAAGAGTGGGATGAACATACTCTGAGATCAGCCTCCTACCCCCAGATACTTTGGAGATATTGACCTGAGACAGGCGTGTACAGCCACCATAGGAATGTATGGCGGCTGTACACGCACAATGTCTCCGAAGCGGTGGGGGCTAGGAGGCTATAAAGCGGGGGTTCTCAAGTACCAAAGGGTGGGATGAACATACTCTGAGATCAGCCTCCTAGCCCCCACCACTTTGGAGAAATGTGGCGTGTACCGCCGCCACAGGTCGGTGTACAACAGCAATAGGTTTACATGTTAAAATTAAAATTGCTCCGATTTGCTCGAAACCTATGCACAGTTACAGTACACCATGGAGACATGAACATACTGCCATATCAGCCTCCTAGCCCCTGTCAATTTGGAGATGATGTGTACAGCCGCCATAGGAATGTATGGCGGCTGTACACGCACAATTTCTCCGAAGCGGTGGGGGCTAGGAGGCTATAAAGCGGGGGTCCTCAAGTACCAAAGAGTGGGATGAACATACTCTGAGATCAGCCTCCTACCCCCAGATACTTTGGAGATATTGACCTGAGACAGGCGTGTACAGCCACCATAGGAATGTATGGCGGCTGTACACGCACAATTTCTCCGAAGCGGTGGGGGCTAGGAGGCTATAAAGCGGGGGTTCTCAAGTACCAAAGGGTGGGATGAACATACTCTGAGATCAGCCTCCTAGCCCCCACCACTTTGGAGAAATGTGGCGTGTACCGCCGCCACAGGTCGGTGTACAACAGCAATAGGTTTACATGTTAAAATTAAAATTGCTCCGATTTGCTCGAAACCTATGCACAGTAACAGTACACCATGGAGACATGAACATACTGCCATATCAGCCTCCTAGCCCCTGTCAATTTGGAGATGATGTGTACAGCCGCCATAGGAATGTATGGCGGCTGTACACGCACAATTTCTCCGAAGCGGTGGGGGCTAGGAGGCTATAAAGCGGGGGTCCTCAAGTACCAAAGGGTGGGATGAACATACTCTGAGATCAGCCTCCTACCCCCAGATACTTTGGAGATATTGACCTGAGACAGGCGTGTACAGCCACCATAGGAATGTATGGCGGCTGTACACGCACAATTTCTCCGAAGCGGTGGGGGCTAGGAGGCTATAAAGCGGGGGTTCTCAAGTACCAAAGGGTGGGATGAACATACTCTGAGATCAGCCTCCTAGCCCCCACCACTTTGGAGAAATGTGGCGTGTACCGCCGCCACAGGTCGGTGTACAACAGCAATAGGTTTACATGTTAAAATTAAAATTGCTCCGATTTGCTCGAAACCTATGCACAGTAACAGTACACCATGGAGACATGAACATACTGCCATATCAGCCTCCTAGCCCCTGTCAATTTGGAGATGATGTGTACAGCCGCCATAGGAATGTATGGCGGCTGTACACGCACAATTTCTCCGAAGCGGTGGGGGCTAGGAGGCTATAAAGCGGGGGTCCTCAAGTACCAAAGAGTGGGATGAACATACTCTGAGATCAGCCTCCTACCCCCAGATACTTTGGAGATATTGATCTGAGACAGGCGTGTACAGCCACCATAGGAATGTTTGGCGGCTGTACACGCACAATTTCTCCGAAGCGGTGGGGGCTAGGAGGCTATAAAGCGGGGGTTCTCAAGTACCAAAGGGTGGGATGAACATACTCTGAGATCAGCCTCCTAGCCCCCACCACTTTGGAGAAATGTGGCGTGTACCGCCGCCACAGGTCGGTGTACAACAGCAATAGGTTTACATGTTAAAATTAAAATTGCTCCGATTTGCTCGAAACCTATGCACAGTAACAGTACACCATGGAGACATGAACATACTGCCATATTAGCCTCCTAGCCCCTGTCAATTTGGAGATGATGTGTACAGCCGCCATAGGAATGTATGGCGGCTGTACACGCACAATTTCTCCGAAGCGGTGGGGGCTAGGAGGCTATAAAGCGGGGGTCCTCAAGTACCAAAGAGTGGGATGAACATACTCTGAGATCAGCCTCCTACCCCCAGATACTTTGGAGATATTGACCTGAGACAGGCGTGTACAGCCACCATAGGAATGTATGGCGGCTGTACACGCACAATGTCTCCGAAGCGGTGGGGGCTAGGAGGCTATAAAGCGGGGGTTCTCAAGTACCAAAGGGTGGGATGAACATACTCTGAGATCAGCCTCCTAGCCCCCACCACTTTGGAGAAATGTGGCGTGTACCGCCGCCACAGGTCGGTGTACAACAGCAATAGGTTTACATGTTAAAATTAAAATTGCTCCGATTTGCTCGAAACCTATGCACAGTAACAGTACACCATGGAGACATGAACATACTGCCATATCAGCCTCCTAGCCCCTGTCAATTTGGAGATGATGTGTACAGCCGCCATAGGAATGTATGGCGGCTGTACACGCACAATTTCTCCGAAGCGGTGGGGGCTAGGAGGCTATAAAGCAGGGGTCCTCAAGTACCAAAGAGTGGGATGAACATACTCTGAGATCAGCCTCCTACCCCCAGATACTTTGGAGATATTGACCTGAGACAGGCGTGTACAGCCACCATAGGAATGTATGGCGGCTGTACACGCACAATTTCTCATAAGCGGTGGGGGCTAGGAGGCTATAAAGCGGGGGTTCTCAAGTACCAACGGGTGGGATGAACATACTCTGAGATCAGCCTCCTAGCCCCCACCACTTTGGAGAAATGTGGCGTGTACCGCCGCCACAGGTCGGTGTACAACAGCAATAGGTTTACATGTTAAAATTAAAATTGCTCCGATTTGCTCGAAACCTATGCACAGTAACAGTACACCATGGAGACATGAACATACTGCCATATCAGCCTCCTAGCCCCTGTCAATTTGGAGATGATGTGTACAGCCGCCATAGGAATGTATGGCGGCTGTACACGCACAATTTCTCCGAAGCGGTGGGGGCTAGGAGGCTATAAAGCGGGGGTCCTCAAGTACCAAAGAGTGGGATGAACATACTCTGAGATCAGCCTCCTACCCCCAGATACTTTGGAGATATTGACCTGAGACAGGCGTGTACAGCCACCATAGGAATGTATGGCGGCTGTACACGCACAATGTCTCCGAAGCGGTGGGGGCTAGGAGGCTATAAAGCGGGGGTTCTCAAGTACCAAAGGGTGGGATGAACATACTCTGAGATCAGCCTCCTAGCCCCCACCACTTTGGAGAAATGTGGCGTGTACCGCCGCCACAGGTCGGTGTACAACAGCAATAGGTTTACATGTTAAAATTAAAATTGCTCCGATTTGCTCGAAACCTATGCACAGTAACAGTACACCATGGAGACATGAACATACTGCCATATCAGCCTCCTAGCCCCTGTCAATTTGGAGATGATGTGTACAGCCGCCATAGGAATGTATGGCGGCTGTACACGCACAATTTCTCCGAAGCGGTGGGGGCTAGGAGGCTATAAAGCGGGGGTCCTCAAGTACCAAAGAGTGGGATGAACATACTCTGAGATCAGCCTCCTGTTGATAATTATTTTCTTAATATACTTGGATTAAGAATAAGAGCACGCGAGTGGTCGATTCAGTCTGGGTAAAACAAAGACGAGAGCTTTTATTCTTCAATACGTTTGCAAGCGGTCTCTCACAACAGGAAATGGATTCCAGCAGAGAGCCCCGTCCAATAGAGGCGGAGCCCTTTTAAAGGGACAGTGTCGTGACATGATGTTTGACCAGCTGCTCTGGCAGACACATATGGCAATGAGAACTTAGTTAAGGTGTGATTCCCACAAACATTGTAAAATAATTAAACAGAGGAAACAGGAACATCAATAGAATAAGATAAACAGAAACCTATCTTCGCGTGAACACATGGTGATGAGTTGAAATTCTTTAACAATTCCCCAATCTTGTGGGTAAAACATCCACAACAATAATAAATGAAAGAATCAACCATGTGGAATCAAATTATAAAATATCATCATAAGCAAGGTAAAAAGATAACATGATACTAATCTAATACAGATTTCATATATTCATGAGTGGAAAAAAAAACCTCTTTCTGAGAGGAAAAAAACTTAACTTCAAGTTTCAAAACAATTCAAAATCCTTATTTCCAATGGCACAGACTTGACTAAGTTCTTGAGTTGAATGAAGGTCTAATTCAACTTCTCCTTTGAACATTAATGCAGTAATGGGTATCTCTGTAACAGTATTCAAACACTTTCCAATACACTTAAGAACAATGCCAATAATAATAATAATCAAAATAATAATCATAAAAATGATACCTAGAGATCTGAGAATATTTCCAGAACTTGAAAAAGCATTATCGAAAATTCCCCAAGCATTAAACCCATGGACAGTCTTTAAAGTCTGAATACCTTTCATGTTTGATTCATGGAACTCTGTTAATGTGGCATTTGGATCTGAGATGAACGAACAACATTCTGACCCTACAATCGCGCATGTTCCTCCTTTACTAGCAAGAATTATATCTAAGGCAAACCTATTCTGTAGCACAACTTTCTTCATTTCATTCACCTCCTTAGCTAAGGCTGAAATTACTCTGTCCGATGCATTCAAGTGATCCGCCAAGACAGCGGAGAGAGTCATGAGTTCAGTTTGGGTGTTATACATGCCATAGTTAGGGAAAAATACACCAAAAATAAACTGAAAGGGCGATATAGCACGACGATGTCTATAATTGGATTGATGATGAATTACCTGCATTTCAGCGTGATCCACCTTCCTAATCATGGGGATTAAATGAGCAAGATAGCATCTTCCTACACTGTTGCTATTTAGGTTTGAATAAGCTGTATCGCCACAGACTAGAAATACCCCTTTTGGAAGGCCTATCGCTGAACCTGGATACAAGAATTCGTAGATAGGAGCAACGCAGGAGCTAGTGCCTAGATCATTAATTTGTGTCCTAACTTTTGTGTTGTATCTGAAAAGATCAATACAGGCTGTAACCTGTTGAAGAGGTACTACTTTGAATTGGTCGACTTGATTTTGATGTTCCATTTCTTGAGGATGCAATTTTGTTTGTGCTTTAATGATACAATCGATAATTTGACATTTTAATCCAGAAATGGTAATTGAATTTCGCCAATTAACTGTAGTAGATACAGCTGTGCAAGCTAACCTAGTACTCGGTGCATGATTGTCTATTTGGACTAATATAACTTGAATTTTGTGAACCAATCCCTGTCCAGCTATTTCAGAAAAGTGTGTAACCTTGAACAGAATAAGGCGGGAGAAATTAGAAGGTCTATGATTCTCATTAACCTCTAGTGTCAATTTGCTTAGAATAACCTCTTCAATCCCTGTATAGGAGTTACCTAGTCTATCTAATCCTACATGAAAATGACAAGCAGAGGATTGTCCAGGAGCAGAGAAAACATGAGTAGCTAAACCCTGCCAGTCATAGTGTGACCATTCTGCTTGGGTTAAAGGAATTGGATAGAATATGGGCGCAGCAGTACTAAGAGGTACATTTTGACAAATCCAACAGTTAGCGTAGTTCATTCTATGTGCAAAGTCTCTGACTACACTAATAGCTTCATTAGGATGCTTCTTTTCCTGTCCAATTGACTTAGCTGATTTGGTTAGGTGCATAGAGCAGTTAAACACAGTACCTCGAGGATAATCTGGAACAGATCTACAAATGTCAACTCCATAATTCTTTGTTCTTGATACTCGCATAACATCTTTAGCTAAAACACACCAATAAGGAGAATCTTTCTCTACATTAACTTCAGTCACAGTTACAATAGTAGAACCTGGGAATCGTTTGTTACTTTCAAATCTCACATAAGCAGTATGCAGCATCTTCCATCCATCTTCGTCTACCGTATAGACCCAACAGTCAAGTGGAGTGCAACGCTCAACGGGACAAACGAATACTGGAGTGTGTTCTTGTCTTTTCCTTCGTTCAATGGTTTCAGTTTCAGGAGAGAACTGGTCCGAGTTCTCTTTCAAGGGGGGTGCGAGTAGGTGTGTGAGGGGGAGTGTGGTTGGATTATGATTGGGCGTTGCTGGGGCAGGGGTCAAAGTTGTCATCATGACAGCAATGAGGAAAAGATAGGGTGTGTTATCCTTGGTCTGATTCCTCAGATGAGGAGACCAGAGAGTGAGCTTTCGCCCTGGTGGTGACACCGGGTAATGCATCTTGGTTGTTGGAATCTTTTGGCCGGCTGGCCTCGTCTTGGTTTGGAACCAGCCTGCAGTGGGTGGCGTGTACCCAAGACGTCCTCTCAGCTACTTTGATGGCCGTCTGGGTTGTCAGCAAGATCTGGTACGGGCCCAGCCAACGAGCACTATTCCACGCCTTCCGTTTCAGGTCCCGGATCACCACCCATTGGCCTGGCTGGAGGTGATGCAAGAAACCCTCTCTGGCATCCGGGATGGTCGCCTTCACTCTGTTGAAGAGATCTTTTAGTATGTTGTTGAGTGCCAGACAATACTGTACCATGTCCTGTTCACAGGACATCAGAGTCAGCTTGTTCTGGGGAAAAGGTTTGTTAAACATTCTCATAGGTCTACCAGAAATGATTTCATAGGGGGAGAGCCCCGTAGTTTGGTGGGGACGGCCCCTCATGAACATCAAAGCTAAAGGTAAAATTTTCATCCATGACAGATTTGTCTCTGCCATCAGTTTGGTGAGCTTAACCTTCAATGTCTGGTTAGCTCTTTCTACAATCCCGGCTGATGCAGCATGGTAACTGCAGTGCGTTCGGAGGTCAATTTGCAAACTCTTACAAATCTCATTAATCACATTATTCACAAAATGGCTTCCTCTATCAGAGGAAAGTTTCAAAGGCAATCCCCATCTGGGGATTATCTCTCGGAGGAGACTCCTGGCCACAGCGATTGCTGAGGCATGCCTGCAAGGGAAAACTTCAGTCCACTTAGAAAAAACATCAGTTAAGACAAGGCAATATTTATACCCTTCGCATGGTGTAAGTTCAATAAAATCCATCATCACATGTTCCCACGGAGACTCTGGTCTCGGGTGAGCTGACATTTTCATTTTGATACCTTTCCCAATGTTGTTTTGCATACAGATGATGCATTTGGCACAACTCTGCTCTGCAAACACAGTGAACCCTGGCGCATACCAATACCTTTGCACATCATCCACAACTCCTAATTTTGAAATATGATCAGGACCATGCGCTAGTTTGAACGCATACTGGAAACAAGAACGAGGTAAGACTGGTTTGTTATTAGGTCCTAGCCATAACCTGCTTTCATCATTGAATGTGCATTTGGTTTTCCACTTCTTCTTCTCATCAGGAGGAGCAGATTCCTGTAGGTCGGCAATGTCGTTCAGAGACATGGGAGGAGAGACCTGTGAATCCACAGATGAGAGAGAGAGCATAGACAACACAGGAGCGCAAGAGGAGAGTGCCGCCGCTTTAGCAGCTGAGTCAGCAGCCGTATTACCTATGGACACAGGATCCGAGGTTCTAGCATGAGCTTTACATTTGCATACTGCTAAACTGGATGGCAACAACATTGCTTGCAATAAATGGTTAATCAAAGTATTATGAGCAATGGGTTTACCACTTGAGGTAAGGAACCCACGATTCCTCCATAGCATCGCAAAATCATGGACTGTGCTAAACGCATATGCACTGTCAGTGTGGATAGTAGCAGACTTACCCTTGGCTAAAATACATGCCCTGGTGAGCGCAAATAATTCAGCAGCCTGTGCAGAGAGATGGTTAGGAAGTCTGGCTGATTCCAGCACTGTAACAGCAGTAGTAACCGCATAGGCAACAACAGGCTCACCAGCTTGTGATCGCTGGGCAGAACCATCCACAAAGAGTTCAAAATCAGGGTTAGACAAAGGAACATCAGTGAGGTCAGGGCGTGGCTTACTGACTAAGTCAATAACAGCCACACAATCATGTGGATCTCCGTCATCTGGTGTTGGCAACAGTGTCGCTGGATTCAGGACAGTACATCTCTGGAGAGTAACATTAGACATGGTTAGTAACACATTCTGATAGTGTAACAGTCTCGCTGGATGCAGGTGTGAGGTCTTTGCCTGTAAAAGTAAAGCAGAGACAGCATGTGGAACATTCACGATTAGTGGTCGCATGGCTACCACGTCGACACATCCCAATACTGCTTCAGTGGCCGCCGCCACTGATCTAAGACATGGGATTAACCCTCTAACTACACTATCAAGCCTTTTAGAGTAGTATGCTACCGGTCTGTACCGGTCCCCATGCTTTTGGGTTAAAACGGCGGACATATAACCGTCCTTTTCATTTGTGAAAAGGTGGAAAGGCTTTTCATAGTCAGGGAGACCTAAACAAGGGGCTGTAGACAGCCTCTGTTTAAGGGCCGTTAGAGTCAGTCGTGCTTCGTCAGTCCAGGTGATTTGGTCAGAGGGAGAAAGGTTGCGTCCGTGGGCCAGATCGGACAAGGGTTGTGTGAGCTCAGCGAAATCCGGGACCCAGGCCCGGCAATAGTTTGCAGTTCCTAACAGAGACATCATTTGTTTTTTGGTTGTAGGCATGGGCAGAGCAAGGATAGCCTCCACACGGCTGCTACCTAAAGATTTTCCATTTTTAGAAATAACGTGACCTAGGTATGTAACCTGTTCACGCACCAGCTGGATTTTGTGTTTGGAAACCTTATGGCCATTCTCTGCTAAATAAAACAACAATGCGTTTGTGTCTTTGACACATGACTCCTTGTCTGAGCTAGCAACAAGCAAATCATCCATATACTGGACAATGATGCTATTCTGTGGTGGAATAAATCCTTCTAAGCTGCGCGCGAGCTCTGCATTGTAGATAGAAGGACTATCAACAAATCCTTGAGGCATAACATTCCACACATATGTTTTGTTCTTGAACTGGAAAGCAAACCAATGTCTGCTATCAGGGTGTACAGGTACAGAAAAAAATGCATTACTGAGATCAATAACACTAAAGAAAGTAGCTGATGAAGGAATGGAGGCAAGGAGGGTTACAGGATTAGGACAAAGAGGAGTCCTAGCAATGACAGCTTCATTAACACAACGCAAATCTTGAACAAAACGCCATTCTCCTGAGGCTTTGCGCACAGGGAGGATTGGAGAATTGACAGGAGAGCTGTCAACCTCAGAAATGGCTCCACGCTCTAACAAAGATGCATGTACCTCTGCAATACCTTCTATAGCCTCTAGAGGGAGCGGGTACTGAGCGCGCTTTGGTCGGAATGAACCTTTAGGGGTAACCACAACAGGATTCACGTTTCGAATTTTCCCTATATCAAATTTGTCCTTTGCCCATAATGAATTTGGAAGTCCTTGTAACACAGATAAATCTTCAGATAAGTCATCAGATTGTGTCTGGAAGAAACATGATCCTTGGATTCCCCTAGTGACTGGAATAGCCCAGGTGTAAGGAAATGCTCTTACCCCCGTCTTGGCGGAATACCTCATTTGATGAGGATTTCCGACCCAGTCCGTTATCGTCATTATGTCCATCAGCCACGCATCAGCATCCCTCCTATTAACAAACTCAGAAACAGCAAGAGACACATGAGGCACAGAATGACCATCATACAGCTGTTTCTGTGTACCGTTAAGGTCGACAGAAAGAACTGCATGATCCGGTCCAACATACAACACATTACACATCAATGTCTCATCCACTTGAGGCAACATCCAAGTGTCCTCAAACCCATGGTCTTGGCTTAAAAAAGATGTTGATGCGGTACAGAGCAAGTTATCATGAGGGCTGAGCGGAGCATCGTAGCTATAACATGTCCGTACTTTTGAAAACAACTTTTCCAAATGTTGTGATGTATGAGTGTTACAATCAACATACCAATTATAAGACCAATCGGTAGGCGCGTCGGTGTACATGGTTGTCACCTCCGGAGGTGTCATTGTTGATGATCTGAGTATGGTGACACCTTCTGAGGAGCAGGTCATCTGGAAACCTAGCTTACATAACAAGTCTCGCCCACAAAGATTCACTGGACAACATTCACTCAAAATGAACTGGTGTGTTAGCTGACAATCATCTACTTCCACTTTCAATGGAACAGTCACTCTTTCATTCTTCACAATGCCTGCAGCACCAACAGTTTTAGCCAGCTCCTCAGTCACTTGAGGACGCTGTGTCATGCTAGCAGTACTAATTACAGAAGAATGAGCACCTGTGTCAGCCAAAAAAAACAAACTTTCCCCATTAACAGTAGGATTATCAGATGGTTTGGTATGCAGATTAAGGTATTGATGAATATGAATGATTCTCTCCTCATCACGTACACACTCACTTTCCCTAGCTTTCCCTACCTGTCCTACACCTAGTCAGAAACCACTTCCCTGCAGAGAACTGACAGAGACTCCAGGAGGGGGTGCAGATCCCCATTGGTTAGGAGAAGACCTTTGTACCCTAGCGTATTGTCTACATTCCCTCCAGAAATGCCCTTTTCTCCCACAGTGATTACAGCGCTCATTTGATTTGTTAAACCTGCTGGTTGGTTGTGAATTACCCTGATTCCCTCTATTCTCCCTTGATTGTTGACGCTGTCCATCTCTCTGCTGTGGCTCTGTGCGAGCATTGGAGTTGAAGTACCTAACCTGTGCAGCCTGCAGCTTCACGTCAGAGTCCTTCTTTTCAGCAGCCTCCCTTTGCTCCTTTAGCAGAGTGAAACGTTCGGCAAATCTGAACACACCCACGACCTGTACTAGCGGTTGTGTTTCCCAGTTTACACACGAAGTCCTGACTTGGTCACTAAGGGCAGGGAGAACATTGTTCATTAATTGTTGTTTCAAAACAGTATTGTAGTCATTGGCATGCTTATTCATGCCCGAGTGAAGAGAAAAAGTTTTCTCCAGGCGTTCATAAAAATCATCGAAAGATTCATTCAGCTTCTGTTTACAGGAGGAGATCAGGTCCCAGTTAGTTTGTGGAGGGAACCGGAGCCTGATTCTCTGCAGCAGCTGTAACACCTGAGGTGCAAATAAAGGATCATCAAAAGTCAATTTATCATCAAAATTTCCCCTTATATCAGCCCATTTGAGACGTAGCGCAAGCCTCATTACAGCCTCAAGTTCCTCAGAGTGCGGTCTGTACATCTGAACAGCTGCATTCACATCTCTCTCAAAGCTGTCAATGTCCTTAGCAGGATCAGGTAATGAGGAAGCCAGCTCCCGCAGCTCATCACAACGGAAAGGTCTGTAGACATCAGAAAAAGGGCTCCATATGGCGTGACCTGGATGGCCCAGAGGTGGTTGAGGTACAGGATTAATGCATCTAATCATTGGCAATAGCATCTTGCCTAATGCAGAAGAGAGTTGTTGTTCCTGAACCTGACCAGTAGACCTAAGACTATAGTGCTGATGGCCCTCGACTGTTTCAAGAGCAGGGGGAGAAATAGTATCAGGGGGAGTCAATAAAGGAGGTGAGACTTTGGCTGAGGTGTCATCAGGAGTCATAGAGCCAGTCAATGAAGGGGATGAGTCAGTAGAAAGGGAAGTTTCAGGGAAGGAAATAGCCAATTTAGACTGACTGTGAACATCACCAAAAGAAGACCCTGCCGGAGTACTGTTATGGGAATAATAACCTGGAGGGGGTGACATCTGAAGCAACCAAGGAGCTTGAGGGTGGGCTCCAAAAGGAGTTCCAGTAGAGGGAGAGGGGAGATGTGAAACCTGAGAGGGGACAGATGACGGACCAGCAATAGGGGTCGTAAACCGTGACAATGCAGGACCAGGGGGGGGGTGTTGAACCATTGAGGTTGGCGGAAGTGTCGGGACTGGAAGAGGGGGGGGCAGCACAAGAGGGGGGGGCAGCACCTGGGCTAGAGGAGGGATGATGCCCTGCTGAGCCAGAGGGTTTGGAATAGGGACGGCCGCATTTGGATCAGGATATAAACGACACGGTTCTAAAAGGTCGTCGTTGTCTGAAGGAGAAATTAATTTCTTAACATAAACAGCTTTAGCAGTGACAGAGTTCTTCCTAGCCTCCCTTTTGTTGCGGGCAGTTTCAGCTCTATCAATTGAGTCATTTGCAGCTGTTTCCCAAGCAAGAAAGTGAGACCAGTTAATGGCATTCTCTGATTTCCTACCTAGCTTAGTTAATTGAAACTCCTTAAGCTGTCTCTTAACTGTCCCTAGCAATTTAACAGACAGTGTACCAGACACAGGAGGAAAATCACTATTTTTAGCCCATAAAGAAATTTGCTCACACACACTCGGATCATACTTTAATGCCACTATCTTGGCAGCCCCCATTAAAGGTTCCCTTTTTGGTGCACTAGCAGTACTTCCCATTTTACAAATACAAACAAATATCAAAATTACAGTAAAAAAACAAGAACTGCTGTGTTGAGAGGGTTTTTTTTTTTTTTCTCCTGTTACTTTTTTTTTTTTTTCCCAAAATGGCAGACTTCAGAAACCAAAATGGTGGATCCTCAATGTTTGAGGAAAAACAGGACCTCTCTCTTTTTTTTTTTTTCACAAGCAGCAAAACAGGAAGTCAAACCACGTGCGCACAAAGTTAGCTAAGCACGTGGGCTAACCAACATGTGGAACCAACCACGTGGACGAATCAGCTAGCACAGAGAAGCTAATCAGTGAACCAATAGCACAAAAACCAAAGCTAACAGAAATACAAGATACGTAGCTTGGAGCAGAATTAAAAGAACAAAGGATGAGCACAAGAGTGCCGTAGAAATCCCAAAAGAACCCCAACACTCAACACAAAACAAAGCCAGCAGAACACCAAACACTGAAATGCACCCAAACCGTAGCTAACATGTACAGAAGGACAACACCAAACAAAGACCCAGAAAAACAGGATCAGAAACCCAAGACAAGACAAACACAATGAAACAAAACAAGGCCTACTCGACTCACTTAACAAAAGCAAATCACCCGGGGTTTAAAAGTTCTCGAAGTGTAACAGCCACCTCCGTGTAAGGCTTTTCGAGAGTAATAACGCTGTGTAGTACTCCACTATTCAGTACTGGGAACGCTGTAAAATGCGTCGCAAACAAAAACCTAACCCTGGTTAGATATATAGGGCAGGGAGAACATTAGGTATTTTAAGCGGGCACGCGGTCAACAACCGGCTTTAAGAACAAATGCATGTACAGAAATGCATGTACAACAACCGGTGCGAATAAAACTATGGTCAATGTCTCCAGCTGAAAAACACAATCGTACCACTATAATTTAGATTCACAACGTACCAGACCTTTCAGCGGGCTGCAGAGGAGAAGGGCATCGAGAAAACAGCCAGCAAGTTACGCCAGTCGCTCGACGTTTGAGTCCCCAAGTTAAAAACTCGTCGCGGATCCACGCATCGCCTCCGGAGCACGCGAAAAAGACTCGTAGTTGTCCCAGAAACCGCAATTCGGTTTTACAGACCCGTCGCCAGATTGTTGATAATTATTTTCTTAATATACTTGGATTAAGAATAAGAGCACGCGAGTGGTCGATTCAGTCTGGGTAAAACAAAGACGAGAGCTTTTATTCTTCAATACGTTTGCAAGCGGTCTCTCACAACAGGAAATGGATTCCAGCAGAGAGCCCCGTCCAATAGAGGCGGAGCCCTTTTAAAGGGACAGTGTCGTGACATGATGTTTGACCAGCTGCTCTGGCAGACACATATGGCAATGAGAACTTAGTTAAGGTGTGATTCCCACAAACATTGTAAAATAATTAAACAGAGGAAACAGGAACATCAATAGAATAAGATAAACAGAAACCTATCTTGGCGTGAACACATGGTGATGAGTTGAAATTCTTTAACACTCCTACCCCCAGATACTTTGGAGATATTGACCTGAGACAGGCGTGTACAGCCACCATAGGAATGTATGGCGGCTGTACACGCACAATGTCTCCGAAGCGGTGGGGGCTAGGAGGCTATAAAGCGGGGGTTCTCAAGTACCAAAGGGTGGGATGAACATACTCTGAGATCAGCCTCCTAGCCCCCACCACTTTGGAGAAATGTGGCGTGTACCGCCGCCACAGGTCGGTGTACAACAGCAATAGGTTTACATGTTAAAATTAAAATTGCTCCGATTTGCTCGAAACCTATGCACAGTAACAGTACACCATGGAGACATGAACATACTGCCATATCAGCCTCCTAGCCCCTGTCAATTTGGAGATGATGTGTACAGCCGCCATAGGAATGTATGGCGGCTGTACACGCACAATGTCTCCGAAGCGGTGGGGGCTAGGAGGCTATAAAGCGGGGGTCCTCAAGTACCAAAGAGTGGGATGAACATACTCTGAGATCAGCCTCCTACCCCCAGATACTTTGGAGATATTGACCTGAGACAGGCGTGTACAGCCACCATAGGAATGTATGGCGGCTGTACACGCACAATGTCTCCGAAGCGGTGGGGGCTAGGAGGCTATAAAGCGGGGGTTCTCAAGTACCAAAGGGTGGGATGAACATACTCTGAGATCAGCCTCCTAGCCCCCACCACTTTGGAGAAATGTGGCGTGTACCGCCGCCACAGGTCGGTGTACAACAGCAATAGGTTTACATGTTAAAATTAAAATTGCTCCGATTTGCTCGAAACCTATGCACAGTAACAGTACACCATGGAGACATGAACATACTGCCATATCAGCCTCCTAGCCCCTGTCAATTTGGAGATGATGTGTACAGCCGCCATAGGAATGTATGGCGGCTGTACACGCACAATTTCTCCGAAGCGGTGGGGGCTAGGAGGCTATAAAGCGGGGGTCCTCAAGTACCAAAGAGTGGGATGAACATACTCTGAGATCAGCCTCCTACCCCCAGATACTTTGGAGATATTGACCTGAGACAGGCGTGTACAGCCACCATAGGAATGTATGGCGGCTGTACACGCACAATTTCTCCGAAGCGGTGGGGGCTAGGAGGCTATAAAGCGGGGGTTCTCAAGTACCAAAGGGTGGGATGAACATACTCTGAGATCAGCCTCCTAGCCCCCACCACTTTGGAGAAATGTGGCGTGTACCGCCGCCACAGGTCGGTGTACAACAGCAATAGGTTTACATGTTAAAATTAAAATTGCTCCGATTTGCTCGAAACCTATGCACAGTAACAGTACACCATGGAGACATGAACATACTGCCATATCAGCCTCCTAGCCCCTGTCAATTTGGAGATGATGTGTACAGCCGCCATAGGAATGTATGGCGGCTGTACACGCACAATTTCTCCGAAGCGGTGGGGGCTAGGAGGCTATAAAGCGGGGGTCCTCAAGTACCAAAGAGTGGGATGAACATACTCTGAGATCAGCCTCCTTCCCCCAGATACTTTGGAGATATTGACCTGAGACAGGCGTGTACAGCCACCATAGGAATGTATGGCGGCTGTACACGCACAATGTCTCCGAAGCGGTGGGGGCTAGGAGGCTATAAAGCGGGGGTTCTCAAGTACCAAAGGGTGGGATGAACATACTCTGAGATCAGCCTCCTAGCCCCCACCACTTTGGAGAAATGTGGCGTGTACCGCCGCCACAGGTCGGTGTACAACAGCAATAGGTTTACATGTTAAAATTAAAATTGCTCCGATTTGCTCGAAACCTATGCACAGTAACAGTACACCATGGAGACATGAACATACTGCCATATCAGCCTCCTAGCCCCTGTCAATTTGGAGATGATGTGTACAGCCGCCATAGGAATGTATGGCGGCTGTACACGCACAATTTCTCCGAAGCGGTGGGGGCTAGGAGGCTATAAAGCGGGGGTCCTCAAGTACCAAAGAGTGGGATGAACATACTCTGAGATCAGCCTCCTACCCCCAGATACTTTGGAGATATTGACCTGAGACAGGCGTGTACAGCCACCATAGGAATGTATGGCGGCTGTACACGCACAATGTCTCCGAAGCGGTGGGGGCTAGGAGGCTATAAAGCGGGGGTTCTCAAGTACCAAAGGGTGGGATGAACATACTCTGAGATCAGCCTCCTAGCCCCCACCACTTTGGAGAAATGTGGCGTGTACCGCCGCCACAGGTCGGTGTACAACAGCAATAGGTTTACATGTTAAAATTAAAATTGCTCCGATTTGCTCGAAACCTATGCACAGTAACAGTACACCATGGAGACATGAACATACTGCCATATCAGCCTCCTAGCCCCTGTCAATTTGGAGATGATGTGTACAGCCGCCATAGGAATGTATGGCGGCTGTACACGCACAATGTCTCCGAAGCGGTGGGGGCTAGGAGGCTATAAAGCGGGGGTCCTCAAGTACCAAAGAGTGGGATGAACATACTCTGAGATCAGCCTCCTACCCCCAGATACTTTGGAGATATTGACCTGAGACAGGCGTGTACAGCCACCATAGGAATGTATGGCGGCTGTACACGCACAATGTCTCCGAAGCGGTGGGGGCTAGGAGGCTATAAAGCGGGGGTTCTCAAGTACCAAAGGGTGGGATGAACATACTCTGAGATCAGCCTCCTAGCCCCCACCACTTTGGAGAAATGTGGCGTGTACCGCCGCCACAGGTCGGTGTACAACAGCAATAGGTTTACATGTTAAAATTAAAATTGCTCCGATTTGCTCGAAACCTATGCACAGTTACAGTACACCATGGAGACATGAACATACTGCCATATCAGCCTCCTAGCCCCTGTCAATTTGGAGATGATGTGTACAGCCGCCATAGGAATGTATGGCGGCTGTACACGCACAATTTCTCCGAAGCGGTGGGGGCTAGGAGGCTATAAAGCGGGGGTCCTCAAGTACCAAAGAGTGGGATGAACATACTCTGAGATCAGCCTCCTACCCCCAGATACTTTGGAGATATTGACCTGAGACAGGCGTGTACAGCCACCATAGGAATGTATGGCGGCTGTACACGCACAATGTCTCCGAAGCGGTGGGGGCTAGGAGGCTATAAAGCGGGGGTTCTCAAGTACCAAAGGGTGGGATGAACATACTCTGAGATCAGCCTCCTAGCCCCCACCACTTTGGAGAAATGTGGCGTGTACCGCCGCCACAGGTCGGTGTACAACAGCAATAGGTTTACATGTTAAAATTAAAATTGCTCCGATTTGCTCGAAACCTATGCACAGTAACAGTACACCATGGAGACATGAACATACTGCCATATCAGCCTCCTAGCCCCTGTCAATTTGGAGATGATGTGTACAGCCGCCATAGGAATGTATGGCGGCTGTACACGCACAATTTCTCCGAAGCGGTGGGGGCTAGGAGGCTATAAAGCGGGGGTCCTCAAGTACCAAAGAGTGGGATGAACATACTCTGAGATCAGCCTCCTACCCCCAGATACTTTGGAGATATTGACCTGAGACAGGCGTGTACAGCCACCATAGGAATGTATGGCGGCTGTACACGCACAATTTCTCCGAAGCGGTGGGGGCTAGGAGGCTATAAAGCGGGGGTTCTCAAGTACCAAAGGGTGGGATGAACATACTCTGAGATCAGCCTCCTAGCCCCCACCATTTTGGAGAAATGTGGCGTGTACCGCCGCCACAGGTCGGTGTACAACAGCAATAGGTTTACATGTTAAAATTAAAATTGCTCCGATTTGCTCGAAACCTATGCACAGTAACAGTACACCATGGAGACATGAACATACTGCCATATCAGCCTCCTAGCCCCTGTCAATTTGGAGATGATGTGTACAGCCGCCATAGGAATGTATGGCGGCTGTACACGCACAATTTCTCCGAAGCGGTGGGGGCTAGGAGGCTATAAAGCGGGGGTCCTCAAGTACCAAAGAGTGGGATGAACATACTCTGAGATCAGCCTCCTACCCCCAGATACTTTGGAGATATTGACCTGAGACAGGCGTGTACAGCCACCATAGGAATGTTTGGCGGCTGTACACGCACAATTTCTCCGAAGCGGTGGGGGCTAGGAGGCTATAAAGCGGGGGTTCTCAAGTACCAAAGGGTGGGATGAACATACTCTGAGATCAGCCTCCTAGCCCCCACCACTTTGGAGAAATGTGGCGTGTACCGCCGCCACAGGTCGGTGTACAACAGCAATAGGTTTACATGTTAAAATTAAAATTGCTCCGATTTGCTCGAAACCTATGCACAGTAACAGTACACCATGGAGACATGAACATACTGCCATATTAGCCTCCTAGCCCCTGTCAATTTGGAGATGATGTGTACAGCCGCCATAGGAATGTATGGCGGCTGTACACGCACAATTTCTCCGAAGCGGTGGGGGCTAGGAGGCTATAAAGCGGGGGTCCTCAAGTACCAAAGAGTGGGATGAACATACTCTGAGATCAGCCTCCTACCCCCAGATACTTTGGAGATATTGACCTGAGACAGGCGTGTACAGCCACCATAGGAATGTATGGCGGCTGTACACGCACAATGTCTCCGAAGCGGTGGGGGCTAGGAGGCTATAAAGCGGGGGTTCTCAAGTACCAAAGGGTGGGATGAACATACTCTGAGATCAGCCTCCTAGCCCCCACCACTTTGGAGAAATGTGGCGTGTACCGCCGCCACAGGTCGGTGTACAACAGCAATAGGTTTACATGTTAAAATTAAAATTGCTCCGATTTGCTCGAAACCTATGCACAGTAACAGTACACCATGGAGACATGAACATACTGCCATATCAGCCTCCTAGCCCCTGTCAATTTGGAGATGATGTGTACAGCCGCCATAGGAATGTATGGCGGCTGTACACGCACAATTTCTCCGAAGCGGTGGGGGCTAGGAGGCTATAAAGCAGGGGTCCTCAAGTACCAAAGAGTGGGATGAACATACTCTGAGATCAGCCTCCTACCCCCAGATACTTTGGAGATATTGACCTGAGACAGGCGTGTACAGCCACCATAGGAATGTATGGCGGCTGTACACGCACAATTTCTCCGAAGCGGTGGGGGCTAGGAGGCTATAAAGCGGGGGTTCTCAAGTACCAAAGGGTGGGATGAACATACTCTGAGATCAGCCTCCTAGCCCCCACCACTTTGGAGAAATGTGGCGTGTACCGCCGCCACAGGTCGGTGTACAACAGCAATAGGTTTACATGTTAAAATTAAAATTGCTCCGATTTGCTCGAAACCTATGCACAGTAACAGTACACCATGGAGACATGAACATACTGCCATATCAGCCTCCTAGCCCCTGTCAATTTGGAGATGATGTGTACAGCCGCCATAGGAATGTATGGCGGCTGTACACGCACAATTTCTCCGAAGCGGTGGGGGCTAGGAGGCTATAAAGCGGGGGTCCTCAAGTACCAAAGAGTGGGATGAACATACTCTGAGATCAGCCTCCTACCCCCAGATACTTTGGAGATATTGACCTGAGACAGGCGTGTACAGCCACCATAGGAATGTATGGCGGCTGTACACGCACAATGTCTCCGAAGCGGTGGGGGCTAGGAGGCTATAAAGCGGGGGTTCTCAAGTACCAAAGGGTGGGATGAACATACTCTGAGATCAGCCTCCTAGCCCCCACCACTTTGGAGAAATGTGGCGTGTACCGCCGCCACAGGTCGGTGTACAACAGCAATAGGTTTACATGTTAAAATTAAAATTGCTCCGATTTGCTCGAAACCTATGCACAGTAACAGTACACCATGGAAACATGAACATACTGCCATATCAGCCTCCTAGCCCCTGTCAATTTGGAGATGATGTGTACAGCCGCCATAGGAATGTATGGCGGCTGTACACGCACAATGTCTCCGAAGCGGTGGGGGCTAGGAGGCTATAAAGCGGGGGTCCTCAAGTACCAAAGAGTGGGATGAACATACTCTGAGATCAGCCTCCTACCCCCAGATACTTTGGAGATATTGACCTGAGACAGGCGTGTACAGCCACCATAGGAATGTATGGCGGCTGTACACGCACAATGTCTCCGAAGTGGTGGGGGCTAGGAGGCTATAAAGCGGGGGTTCTCAAGTACCAAAGGGTGGGATGAACATACTCTGAGATCAGCCTCCTAGCCCCCACCACTTTGGAGAAATGTGGCGTGTACCGCCGCCACAGGTCGGTGTACAACAGCAATAGGTTTACATGTTAAAATTAAAATTGCTCCGATTTGCTCGAAACCTATGCACAGTAACAGTACACCATGGAGACATGAACATACTGCCATATCAGCCTCCTAGCCCCTGTCAATTTGGAGATGATGTGTACAGCCGCCATAGGAATGTATGGCGGCTGTACACGCACAATTTCTCCGAAGCGGTGGGGGCTAGGAGGCTATAAAGCGGGGGTCCTCAAGTACCAAAGAGTGGGATGAACATACTCTGAGATCAGCCTCCTACCCCCAGATACTTTGGAGATATTGACCTGAGACAGGCGTGTACAGCCACCATAGGAATGTATGGCGGCTGTACACGCACAATTTCTCCGAAGCGGTGGGGGCTAGGAGGCTATAAAGCGGGGGTTCTCAAGTACCAAAGGGTGGGATGAACATACTCTGAGATCAGCCTCCTAGCCCCCACCACTTTGGAGAAATGTGGCGTGTACCGCCGCCACAGGTCGGTGTACAACAGCAATAGGTTTACATGTTAAAATTAAAATTGCTCCGATTTGCTCGAAACCTATGCACAGTAACAGTACACCATGGAGACATGAACATACTGCCATATCAGCCTCCTAGCCCCTGTCAATTTGGAGATGATGTGTACAGCCGCCATAGGAATGTATGGCGGCTGTACACGCACAATTTCTCCGAAGCGGTGGGGGCTAGGAGGCTATAAAGCGGGGGTCCTCAAGTACCAAAGAGTGGGATGAACATACTCTGAGATCAGCCTCCTTCCCCCAGATACTTTGGAGATATTGACCTGAGACAGGCGTGTACAGCCACCATAGGAATGTATGGCGGCTGTACACGCACAATGTCTCCGAAGCGGTGGGGGCTAGG
Source organism: Borostomias antarcticus (assembly GCF_949987555.1). NCBI lineage: Eukaryota > Metazoa > Chordata > Actinopteri > Stomiiformes > Stomiidae > Borostomias > Borostomias antarcticus. The sequence goes on from NW_028175841.1 coordinate 751,283, forward strand.
AGGCTATAAAGCGGGGGTTCTCAAGTACCAAAGGGTGGGATGAACATACTCTGAGATCAGCCTCCTAGCCCCCACCACTTTGGAGAAATGTGGCGTGTACCGCCGCCACAGGTCGGTGTACAACAGCAATAGGTTTACATGTTAAAATTAAAATTGCTCCGATTTGCTCGAAACCTATGCACAGTAACAGTACACCATGGAGACATGAACATACTGCCATATCAGCCTCCTAGCCCCTGTCAATTTGGAGATGATGTGTACAGCCGCCATAGGAATGTATGGCGGCTGTACACGCACAATGTCTCCGAAGCGGTGGGGGCTAGGAGGCTATAAAGCGGGGGTCCTCAAGTACCAAAGAGTGGGATGAACATACTCTGAGATCAGCCTCCTACCCCCAGATACTTTGGAGATATTGACCTGAGACAGGCGTGTACAGCCACCATAGGAATGTATGGCGGCTGTACACGCACAATGTCTCCGAAGCGGTGGGGGCTAGGAGGCTATAAAGCGGGGGTTCTCAAGTACCAAAGGGTGGGATGAACATACTCTGAGATCAGCCTCCTAGCCCCCACCACTTTGGAGAAATGTGGCGTGTACCGCCGCCACAGGTCGGTGTACAACAGCAATAGGTTTACATGTTAAAATTAAAATTGCTCCGATTTGCTCGAAACCTATGCACAGTAACAGTACACCATGGAGACATGAACATACTGCCATATCAGCCTCCTAGCCCCTGTCAATTTGGAGATGATGTGTACAGCCGCCATAGGAATGTATGGCGGCTGTACACGCAAAATTTCTCCGAAGCGGTGGGGGCTAGGAGGCTATAAAGCGGGGGTCCTCAAGTACCAAAGAGTGGGATGAACATACTCTGAGATCAGCCTCCTACCCCCAGATACTTTGGAGATATTGACCTGAGACAGGCGTGTACAGCCACCATAGGAATGTATGGCGGCTGTACACGCACAATTTCTCCGAAGCGGTGGGGGCTAGGAGGCTATAAAGCGGGGGTTCTCAAGTACCAAAGGGTGGGATGAACATACTCTGAGATCAGCCTCCTAGCCCCCACCACTTTGGAGAAATGTGGCGTGTACCGCCGCCACAGGTCGGTGTACAACAGCAATAGGTTTACATGTTAAAATTAAAATTGCTCCGATTTGCTCGAAACCTATGCACAGTAACAGTACACCATGGAGACATGAACATACTGCCATATCAGCCTCCTAGCCCCTGTCAATTTGGAGATGATGTGTACAGCCGCCATAGGAATGTATGGCGGCTGTACACGCACAATTTCTCCGAAGCGGTGGGGGCTAGGAGGCTATAAAGCGGGGGTCCTCAAGTACCAAAGAGTGGGATGAACATACTCTGAGATCAGCCTCCTACCCCCAGATACTTTGGAGATATTGACCTGAGACAGGCGTGTACAGCCACCATAGGAATGTATGGCGGCTGTACACGCACAATGTCTCCGAAGCGGTGGGGGCTAGGAGGCTATAAAGCGGGGGTTCTCAAGTACCAAAGGGTGGGATGAACATACTCTGAGATCAGCCTCCTAGCCCCCACCACTTTGGAGAAATGTGGCGTGTACCGCCGCCACAGGTCGGTGTACAACAGCAATAGGTTTACATGTTAAAATTAAAATTGCTCCGATTTGCTCGAAACCTATGCACAGTAACAGTACACCATGGAGACATGAACATACTGCCATATCAGCCTCCTAGCCCCTGTCAATTTGGAGATGATGTGTACAGCCGCCATAGGAATGTATGGCGGCTGTACACGCACAATTTCTCCGAAGCGGTGGGGGCTAGGAGGCTATAAAGCGGGGGTCCTCAAGTACCAAAGAGTGGGATGAACATACTCTGAGATCAGCCTCCTACCCCCAGATACTTTGGAGATATTGACCTGAGACAGGCGTGTACAGCCACCATAGGAATGTATGGCGGCTGTACACGCACAATGTCTCCGAAGCGGTGGGGGCTAGGAGGCTATAAAGCGGGGGTTCTCAAGTACCAAAGGGTGGGATGAACATACTCTGAGATCAGCCTCCTAGCCCCCACCACTTTGGAGAAATGTGGCGTGTACCGCCGCCACAGGTCGGTGTACAACAGCAATAGGTTTACATGTTAAAATTTAAATTGCTCCGATTTGCTCGAAACCTATGCACAGTAACAGTACACCATGGAGACATGAACATACTGCCATATCAGCCTCCTAGCCCCTGTCAATTTGGAGATGATGTGTACAGCCGCCATAGGAATGTATGGCGGCTGTACACGCACAATTTCTCCGAAGCGGTGGGGGCTAGGAGGCTATAAAGCGGGGGTCCTCAAGTACCAAAGAGTGGGATGAACATACTCTGAGATCAGCCTCCTACCCCCAGATACTTTGGAGATATTGACCTGAGACAGGCGTGTACAGCCACCATAGGAATGTATGGCGGCTGTACACGCACAATGTCTCCGAAGCGGTGGGGGCTAGGAGGCTATAAAGCGGGGGTTCTCAAGTACCAAAGGGTGGGATGAACATACTCTGAGATCAGCCTCCTAGCCCCCACCACTTTGGAGAAATGTGGCGTGTACCGCCGCCACAGGTCGGTGTACAACAGCAATAGGTTTACATGTTAAAATTAAAATTGCTCCGATTTGCTCGAAACCTATGCACAGTGACAGTACACCATGGAGACATGAACATACTGCCATATCAGCCTCCTAGCCCCTGTCAATTTGGAGATGATGTGTACAGCCGCCATAGGAATGTATGGCGGCTGTACACGCACAATGTCTCCGAAGCGGTGGGGGCTAGGAGGCTATAAAGCGGGGGTCCTCAAGTACCAAAGAGTGGGATGAACATACTCTGAGATCAGCCTCCTACCCCCAGATACTTTGGAGATATTGACCTGAGACAGGCGTGTACAGCCACCATAGGAATGTATGGCGGCTGTACACGCACAATGTCTCCGAAGCGGTGGGGGCTAGGAGGCTATAAAGCGGGGGTTCTCAAGTACCAAAGGGTGGGATGAACATACTCTGAGATCAGCCTCCTAGCCCCCACCACTTTGGAGAAATGTGGCGTGTACCGCCGCCACAGGTCGGTGTACAACAGCAATAGGTTTACATGTTAAAATTAAAATTGCTCCGATTTGCTCGAAACCTATGCACAGTTACAGTACACCATGGAGACATGAACATACTGCCATATCAGCCTCCTAGCCCCTGTCAATTTGGAGATGATGTGTACAGCCGCCATAGGAATGTATGGCGGCTGTACACGCACAATTTCTCCGAAGCGGTGGGGGCTAGGAGGCTATAAAGCGGGGGTCCTCAAGTACCAAAGAGTGGGATGAACATACTCTGAGATCAGCCTCCTACCCCCAGATACTTTGGAGATATTGACCTGAGACAGGCGTGTACAGCCACCATAGGAATGTATGGCGGCTGTACACGCACAATGTCTCCGAAGCGGTGGGGGCTAGGAGGCTATAAAGCGGGGGTTCTCAAGTACCAAAGGGTGGGATGAACATACTCTGAGATCAGCCTCCTAGCCCCCACCACTTTGGAGAAATGTGGCGTGTACCGCCGCCACAGGTCGGTGTACAACAGCAATAGGTTTTCATGTTAAAATTAAAATTGCTCCGATTTGCTCGAAACCTATGCACAGTAACAGTACACCATGGAGACATGAACATACTGCCATATCAGCCTCCTAGCCCCTGTCAATTTGGAGATGATGTGTACAGCCGCCATAGGAATGTATGGCGGCTGTACACGCACAATTTCTCCGAAGCGGTGGGGGCTAGGAGGCTATAAAGCGGGGGTCCTCAAGTACCAAAGAGTGGGATGAACATACTCTGAGATCAGCCTCCTACCCCCAGATACTTTGGAGATATTGACCTGAGACAGGCGTGTACAGCCACCATAGGAATGTATGGCGGCTGTACACGCACAATTTCTCCGAAGCGGTGGGGGCTAGGAGGCTATAAAGCGGGGGTTCTCAAGTACCAAAGGGTGGGATGAACATACTCTGAGATCAGCCTCCTAGCCCCCACCACTTTGGAGAAATGTGGCATGTACCGCCGCCACAGGTCGGTGTACAACAGCAATAGGTTTACATGTTAAAATTAAAATTGCTCCGATTTGCTCGAAACCTATGCACAGTAACAGTACACCATGGAGACATGAACATACTGCCATATCAGCCTCCTAGCCCCTGTCAATTTGGAGATGATGTGTACAGCCGCCATAGGAATGTATGGCGGCTGTACACGCACAATTTCTCCGAAGCGGTGGGGGCTAGGAGGCTATAAAGCGGGGGTCCTCAAGTACCAAAGAGTGGGATGAACATACTCTGAGATCAGCCTCCTACCCCCAGATACTTTGGAGATATTGACCTGAGACAGGCGTGTACAGCCACCATAGGAATGTTTGGCGGCTGTACACGCACAACTTCTCCGAAGCGGTGGGGGCTAGGAGGCTATAAAGCGGGGGTTCTCAAGTACCAAAGGGTGGGATGAACATACTCTGAGATCAGCCTCCTAGCCCCCACCACTTTGGAGAAATGTGGCGTGTACCGCCGCCACAGGTCGGTGTACAACAGCAATAGGTTTACATGTTAAAATTAAAATTGCTCCGATTTGCTCGAAACCTATGCACAGTAACAGTACACCATGGAGACATGAACATACTGCCATATCAGCCTCCTAGCCCCTGTCAATTTGGAGATGATGTGTACAGCCGCCATAGGAATGTATGGCGGCTGTACACGCACAATTTCTCCGAAGCGGTGGGGGCTAGGAGGCTATAAAGCGGGGGTCCTCAAGTACCAAAGAGTGGGATGAACATACTCTGAGATCAGCCTCCTACCCCCAGATACTTTGGAGATATTGACCTGAGACAGGCGTGTACAGCCACCATAGGAATGTATGGCGGCTGTACACGCACAATGTCTCCGAAGCGGTGGGGGCTAGGAGGCTATAAAGCGGGGGTTCTCAAGTACCAAAGGGTGGGATGAACATACTCTGAGATCAGCCTCCTAGCCCCCACCACTTTGGAGAAATGTGGCGTGTACCGCCGCCACAGGTCGGTGTACAACAGCAATAGGTTTACATGTTAAAATTAAAATTGCTCCGATTTGCTCGAAACCTATGCACAGTAACAGTACACCATGGAGACATGAACATACTGCCATATCAGCCTCCTAGCCCCTGTCAATTTGGAGATGATGTGTACAGCCGCCATAGGAATGTATGGCGGCTGTACACGCACAATTTCTCCGAAGCGGTGGGGGCTAGGAGGCTATAAAGCGGGGGTCCTCAAGTACCAAAGAGTGGGATGAACATACTCTGAGATCAGCCTCCTACCCCCAGATACTTTGGAGATATTGACCTGAGACAGGCGTGTACAGCCACCATAGGAATGTATGGCGGCTGTACACGCACAATTTCTCCGAAGCGGTGGGGGCTAGGAGGCTATAAAGCGGGGGTTCTCAAGTACCAAAGGGTGGGATGAACATACTCTGAGATCAGCCTCCTAGCCCCCACCACTTTGGAGAAATGTGGCGTGTACCGCCGCCACAGGTCGGTGTACAACAGCAATAGGTTTACATGTTAAAATTAAAATTGCTCCGATTTGCTCGAAACCTATGCACAGTAACAGTACACCATGGAGACATGAACATACTGCCATATCAGCCTCCTAGCCCCTGTCAATTTGGAGATGATGTGTACAGCCGCCATAGGAATGTATGGCGGCTGTACACGCACAATTTCTCCGAAGCGGTGGGGGCTAGGAGGCTATAAAGCGGGGGTCCTCAAGTACCAAAGAGTGGGATGAACATACTCTGAGATCAGCCTCCTACCCCCAGATACTTTGGAGATATTGACCTGAGACAGGCGTGTACAGCCACCATAGGAATGTATGGCGGCTGTACACGCACAATGTCTCCGAAGCGGTGGGGGCTAGGAGGCTATAAAGCGGGGGTTCTCAAGTACCAAAGGGTGGGATGAACATACTCTGAGATCAGCCTCCTAGCCCCCACCACTTTGGAGAAATGTGGCGTGTACCGCCGCCACAGGTCGGTGTACAACAGCAATAGGTTTACATGTTAAAATTAAAATTGCTCCGATTTGCTCGAAACCTATGCACAGTAACAGTACACCATGGAGACATGAACATACTGCCATATCAGCCTCCTAGCCCCTGTCAATTTGGAGATGATGTGTACAGCCGCCATAGGAATGTATGGCGGCTGTACACGCACAATTTCTCCGAAGCGGTGGGGGCTAGGAGGCTATAAAGCGGGGGTCCTCAAGTACCAAAGAGTGGGATGAACATACTCTGAGATCAGCCTCCTACCCCCAGATACTTTGGAGATATTGACCTGAGACAGGCGTGTACAGCCACCATAGGAATGTATGGCGGCTGTACACGCACAATGTCTCCGAAGCAGTGGGGGCTAGGAGGCTATAAAGCGGGGGTTCTCAAGTACCAAAGGGTGGGATGAACATACTCTGAGATCAGCCTCCTAGCCCCCACCACTTTGGAGAAATGTGGCGTGTACCGCCGCCACAGGTCGGTGTACAACAGCAATAGGTTTACATGTTAAAATTAAAATTGCTCCGATTTGCTCGAAACCTATGCACAGTAACAGTACACCATGGAGACATGAACATACTGCCATATCAGCCTCCTAGCCCCTGTCAATTTGGAGATGATGTGTACAGCCGCCATAGGAATGTATGGCGGCTGTACACGCACAATTTCTCCGAAGCGGTGGGGGCTAGGAGGCTATAAAGCGGGGGTCCTCAAGTACCAAAGAGTGGGATGAACATACTCTGAGATCAGCCTCCTACCCCCAGATACTTTGGAGATATTGACCTGAGACAGGCGTGTACAGCCACCATAGGAATGTATGGCGGCTGTACACGCACAATGTCTCCGAAGCGGTGGGGGCTAGGAGGCTATAAAGCGGGGGTTCTCAAGTACCAAAGGGTGGGATGAACATACTCTGAGATCAGCCTCCTAGCCCCCACCACTTTGGAGAAATGTGGCGTGTACCGCCGCCACAGGTCGGTGTACAACAGCAATAGGTTTACATGTTAAAATTAAAATTGCTCCGATTTGCTCGAAACCTATGCACAGTGACAGTACACCATGGAGACATGAACATACTGCCATATCAGCCTCCTAGCCCCTGTCAATTTGGAGATGATGTGTACAGCCGCCATAGGAATGTATGGCGGCTGTACACGCACAATGTCTCCGAAGCGGTGGGGGCTAGGAGGCTATAAAGCGGGGGTCCTCAAGTACCAAAGAGTGGGATGAACATACTCTGAGATCAGCCTCCTACCCCCAGATACTTTGGAGATATTGACCTGAGACAGGCGTGTACAGCCACCATAGGAATGTATGGCGGCTGTACACGCACAATGTCTCCGAAGCGGTGGGGGCTAGGAGGCTATAAAGCGGGGGTTCTCAAGTACCAAAGGGTGGGATGAACATACTCTGAGATCAGCCTCCTAGCCCCCACCACTTTGGAGAAATGTGGCGTGTACCGCCGCCACAGGTCGGTGTACAACAGCAATAGGTTTACATGTTAAAATTAAAATTGCTCCGATTTGCTCGAAACCTATGCACAGTTACAGTACACCATGGAGACATGAACATACTGCCATATCAGCCTCCTAGCCCCTGTCAATTTGGAGATGATGTGTACAGCCGCCATAGGAATGTATGGCGGCTGTACACGCACAATTTCTCCGAAGCGGTGGGGGCTAGGAGGCTATAAAGCGGGGGTCCTCAAGTACCAAAGAGTGGGATGAACATACTCTGAGATCAGCCTCCTACCCCCAGATACTTTGGAGATATTGACCTGAGACAGGCGTGTACAGCCACCATAGGAATGTATGGCGGCTGTACACGCACAATGTCTCCGAAGCGGTGGGGGCTAGGAGGCTATAAAGCGGGGGTTCTCAAGTACCAAAGGGTGGGATGAACATACTCTGAGATCAGCCTCCTACCCCCAGATACTTTGGAGATATTGACCTGAGACAGGCGTGTACAGCCACCATAGGAATGTATGGCGGCTGTACACGCACAATGTCTCCGAAGCGGTGGGGGCTAGGAGGCTATAAAGCGGGGGTTCTCAAGTACCAAAGGGTGGGATGAACATACTCTGAGATCAGCCTCCTAGCCCCCACCACTTTGGAGAAATGTGGCGTGTACCGCCGCCACAGGTCGGTGTACAACAGCAATAGGTTTACATGTTAAAATTAAAATTGCTCCGATTTGCTCGAAACCTATGCACAGTTACAGTACACCATGGAGACATGAACATACTGCCATATCAGCCTCCTAGCCCCTGTCAATTTGGAGATGATGTGTACAGCCGCCATAGGAATGTATGGCGGCTGTACACGCACAATTTCTCCGAAGCGGTGGGGGCTAGGAGGCTATAAAGCGGGGGTCCTCAAGTACCAAAGAGTGGGATGAACATACTCTGAGATCAGCCTCCTACCCCCAGATACTTTGGAGATATTGACCTGAGACAGGCGTGTACAGCCACCATAGGAATGTATGGCGGCTGTACACGCACAATGTCTCCGAAGCGGTGGGGGCTAGGAGGCTATAAAGCGGGGGTTCTCAAGTACCAAAGGGTGGGATGAACATACTCTGAGATCAGCCTCCTAGCCCCCACCACTTTGGAGAAATGTGGCGTGTACCGCCGCCACAGGTCGGTGTACAACAGCAATAGGTTTTCATGTTAAAATTAAAATTGCTCCGATTTGCTCGAAACCTATGCACAGTAACAGTACACCATGGAGACATGAACATACTGCCATATCAGCCTCCTAGCCCCTGTCAATTTGGAGATGATGTGTACAGCCGCCATAGGAATGTATGGCGGCTGTACACGCACAATTTCTCCGAAGCGGTGGGGGCTAGGAGGCTATAAAGCGGGGGTCCTCAAGTACCAAAGAGTGGGATGAACATACTCTGAGATCAGCCTCCTACCCCCAGATACTTTGGAGATATTGACCTGAGACAGGCGTGTACAGCCACCATAGGAATGTTTGGCGGCTGTACACGCACAACTTCTCCGAAGCGGTGGGGGCTAGGAGGCTATAAAGCGGGGGTTCTCAAGTACCAAAGGGTGGGATGAACATACTCTGAGATCAGCCTCCTAGCCCCCACCACTTTGGAGAAATGTGGCGTGTACCGCCGCCACAGGTCGGTGTACAACAGCAATAGGTTTACATGTTAAAATTAAAATTGCTCCGATTTGCTCGAAACCTATGCACAGTAACAGTACACCATGGAGACATGAACATACTGCCATATTAGCCTCCTAGCCCCTGTCAATTTGGAGATGATGTGTACAGCCGCCATAGGAATGTATGGCGGCTGTACACGCACAATTTCTCCGAAGCGGTGGGGGCTAGGAGGCTATAAAGCGGGGGTCCTCAAGTACCAAAGAGTGGGATGAACATACTCTGAGATCAGCCTCCTACCCCCAGATACTTTGGAGATATTGACCTGAGACAGGCGTGTACAGCCACCATAGGAATGTATGGCGGCTGTACACGCACAATGTCTCCGAAGCGGTGGGGGCTAGGAGGCTATAAAGCGGGGGTTCTCAAGTACCAAAGGGTGGGATGAACATACTCTGAGATCAGCCTCCTAGCCCCCACCACTTTGGAGAAATGTGGCGTGTACCGCCGCCACAGGTCGGTGTACAACAGCAATAGGTTTACATGTTAAAATTAAAATTGCTCCGATTTGCTCGAAACCTATGCACAGTAACAGTACACCATGGAGACATGAACATACTGCCATATCAGCCTCCTAGCCCCTGTCAATTTGGAGATGATGTGTACAGCCGCCATAGGAATGTATGGCGGCTGTACACGCACAATTTCTCCGAAGCGGTGGGGGCTAGGAGGCTATAAAGCAGGGGTCCTCAAGTACCAAAGAGTGGGATGAACATACTCTGAGATCAGCCTCCTACCCCCAGATACTTTGGAGATATTGACCTGAGACAGGCGTGTACAGCCACCATAGGAATGTATGGCGGCTGTACACGCACAATTTCTCCGAAGCGGTGGGGGCTAGGAGGCTATAAAGCGGGGGTTCTCAAGTACCAAAGGGTGGGATGAACATACTCTGAGATCAGCCTCCTAGCCCCCACCACTTTGGAGAAATGTGGCGTGTACCGCCGCCACAGGTCGGTGTACAACAGCAATAGGTTTACATGTTAAAATTAAAATTGCTCCGATTTGCTCGAAACCTATGCACAGTAACAGTACACCATGGAGACATGAACATACTGCCATATCAGCCTCCTAGCCCCTGTCAATTTGGAGATGATGTGTACAGCCGCCATAGGAATGTATGGCGGCTGTACACGCACAATTTCTCCGAAGCGGTGGGGGCTAGGAGGCTATAAAGCGGGGGTCCTCAAGTACCAAAGAGTGGGATGAACATACTCTGAGATCAGCCTCCTACCCCCAGATACTTTGGAGATATTGACCTGAGACAGGCGTGTACAGCCACCATAGGAATGTATGGCGGCTGTACACGCACAATGTCTCCGAAGCGGTGGGGGCTAGGAGGCTATAAAGCGGGGGTTCTCAAGTACCAAAGGGTGGGATGAACATACTCTGAGATCAGCCTCCTAGCCCCCACCACTTTGGAGAAATGTGGCGTGTACCGCCGCCACAGGTCGGTGTACAACAGCAATAGGTTTACATGTTAAAATTAAAATTGCTCCGATTTGCTCGAAACCTATGCACAGTTACAGTACACCATGGAGACATGAACATACTGCCATATCAGCCTCCTAGCCCCTGTCAATTTGGAGATGATGTGTACAGCCGCCATAGGAATGTATGGCGGCTGTACACGCACAATTTCTCCGAAGCGGTGGGGGCTAGGAGGCTATAAAGCGGGGGTCCTCAAGTACCAAAGAGTGGGATGAACATACTCTGAGATCAGCCTCCTACCCCCAGATACTTTGGAGATATTGACCTGAGACAGGCGTGTACAGCCACCATAGGAATGTATGGCGGCTGTACACGCACAATGTCTCCGAAGCGGTGGGGGCTAGGAGGCTATAAAGCGGGGGTTCTCAAGTACCAAAGGGTGGGATGAACATACTCTGAGATCAGCCTCCTAGCCCCCACCACTTTGGAGAAATGTGGCGTGTACCGCCGCCACAGGTCGGTGTACAACAGCAATAGGTTTACATGTTAAAATTAAAATTGCTCCGATTTGCTCGAAACCTATGCACAGTAACAGTACACCATGGAGACATGAACATACTGCCATATCAGCCTCCTAGCCCCTGTCAATTTGGAGATGATGTGTACAGCCGCCATAGGAATGTATGGCGGCTGTACACGCACAATGTCTCCGAAGCGGTGGGGGCTAGGAGGCTATAAAGCGGGGGTCCTCAAGTACCAAAGAGTGGGATGAACATACTCTGAGATCAGCCTCCTACCCCCAGATACTTTGGAGATATTGACCTGAGACAGGCGTGTACAGCCACCATAGGAATGTATGGCGGCTGTACACGCACAATGTCTCCGAAGCGGTGGGGGCTAGGAGGCTATAAAGCGGGGGTTCTCAAGTACCAAAGGGTGGGATGAACATACTCTGAGATCAGCCTCCTAGCCCCCACCACTTTGGAGAAATGTGGCGTGTACCGCCGCCACAGGTCGGTGTACAACAGCAATAGGTTTACATGTTAAAATTAAAATTGCTCCGATTTGCTCGAAACCTATGCACAGTAACAGTACACCATGGAGACATGAACATACTGCCATATCAGCCTCCTAGCCCCTGTCAATTTGGAGATGATGTGTACAGCCGCCATAGGAATGTATGGCGGCTGTACACGCACAATTTCTCCGAAGCGGTGGGGGCTAGGAGGCTATAAAGCGGGGGTCCTCAAGTACCAAAGAGTGGGATGAACATACTCTGAGATCAGCCTCCTACCCCCAGATACTTTGGAGATATTGACCTGAGACAGGCGTGTACAGCCACCATAGGAATGTATGGCGGCTGTACACACACAATTTCTCCGAAGCGGTGGGGGCTAGGAGGCTATAAAGCGGGGGTTCTCAAGTACCAAAGGGTGGGATGAACATACTCTGAGATCAGCCTCCTAGCCCCCACCACTTTGGAGAAATGTGGCGTGTACCGCCGCCACAGGTCGGTGTACAACAGCAATAGGTTTACATGTTAAAATTAAAATTGCTCCGATTTGCTCGAAACCTATGCACAGTAACAGTACACCATGGAGACATAAACATACTGCCATATCAGCCTCCTAGCCCCTGTCAATTTGGAGATGATGTGTACAGCCGCCATAGGAATGTATGGCGGCTGTACACGCACAATTTCTCCGAAGCGGTGGGGGCTAGGAGGCTATAAAGCGGGGGTCCTCAAGTACCAAAGGGTGGGATGAACATACTCTGAGATCAGCCTCCTACCCCCAGATACTTTGGAGATATTGACCTGAGACAGGCGTGTACAGCCACCATAGGAATGTATGGCGGCTGTACACGCACAATTTCTCCGAAGCGGTGGGGGCTAGGAGGCTATAAAGCGGGGGTTCTCAAGTACCAAAGGGTGGGATGAACATACTCTGAGATCAGCCTCCTAGCCCCCACCACTTTGGAGAAATGTGGCGTGTACCGCCGCCACAGGTCGGTGTACAACAGCAATAGGTTTACATGTTAAAATTAAAATTGCTCCGATTTGCTCGAAACCTATGCACAGTAACAGTACACCATGGAGACATGAACATACTGCCATATCAGCCTCCTAGCCCCTGTCAATTTGGAGATGATGTGTACAGCCGCCATAGGAATGTATGGCGGCTGTACACGCACAATTTCTCCGAAGCGGTGGGGGCTAGGAGGCTATAAAGCGGGGGTCCTCAAGTACCAAAGAGTGGGATGAACATACTCTGAGATCAGCCTCCTACCCCCAGATACTTTGGAGATATTGACCTGAGACAGGCGTGTACAGCCACCATAGGAATGTTTGGCGGCTGTACACGCACAATTTCTCCGAAGCGGTGGGGGCTAGGAGGCTATAAAGCGGGGGTTCTCAAGTACCAAAGGGTGGGATGAACATACTCTGAGATCAGCCTCCTAGCCCCCACCACTTTGGAGAAATGTGGCGTGTACCGCCGCCACAGGTCGGTGTACAACAGCAATAGGTTTACATGTTAAAATTAAAATTGCTCCGATTTGCTCGAAACCTATGCACAGTAACAGTACACCATGGAGACATGAACATACTGCCATATTAGCCTCCTAGCCCCTGTCAATTTGGAGATGATGTGTACAGCCGCCATAGGAATGTATGGCGGCTGTACACGCACAATTTCTCCGAAGCGGTGGGGGCTAGGAGGCTATAAAGCGGGGGTCCTCAAGTACCAAAGAGTGGGATGAACATACTCTGAGATCAGCCTCCTACCCCCAGATACTTTGGAGATATTGACCTGAGACAGGCGTGTACAGCCACCATAGGAATGTATGGCGGCTGTACACGCACAATGTCTCCGAAGCGGTGGGGGCTAGGAGGCTATAAAGCGGGGGTTCTCAAGTACCAAAGGGTGGGATGAACATACTCTGAGATCAGCCTCCTAGCCCCCACCACTTTGGAGAAATGTGGCGTGTACCGCCGCCACAGGTCGGTGTACAACAGCAATAGGTTTACATGTTAAAATTAAAATTGCTCCGATTTGCTCGAAACCTATGCACAGTAACAGTACACCATGGAGACATGAACATACTGCCATATCAGCCTCCTAGCCCCTGTCAATTTGGAGATGATGTGTACAGCCGCCATAGGAATGTATGGCGGCTGTACACGCACAATTTCTCCGAAGCGGTGGGGGCTAGGAGGCTATAAAGCAGGGGTCCTCAAGTACCAAAGAGTGGGATGAACATACTCTGAGATCAGCCTCCTACCCCCAGATACTTTGGAGATATTGACCTGAGACAGGCGTGTACAGCCACCATAGGAATGTATGGCGGCTGTACACGCACAATTTCTCCGAAGCGGTGGGGGCTAGGAGGCTATAAAGCGGGGGTTCTCAAGTACCAAAGGGTGGGATGAACATACTCTGAGATCAGCCTCCTAGCCCCCACCACTTTGGAGAAATGTGGCGTGTACCGCCGCCACAGGTCGGTGTACAACAGCAATAGGTTTACATGTTAAAATTAAAATTGCTCCGATTTGCTCGAAACCTATGCACAGTAACAGTACACCATGGAGACATGAACATACTGCCATATCAGCCTCCTAGCCCCTGTCAATTTGGAGATGATGTGTACAGCCGCCATAGGAATGTATGGCGGCTGTACACGCACAATTTCTCCGAAGCGGTGGGGGCTAGGAGGCTATAAAGCGGGGGTCCTCAAGTACCAAAGAGTGGGATGAACATACTCTGAGATCAGCCTCCTACCCCCAGATACTTTGGAGATATTGACCTGAGACAGGCGTGTACAGCCACCATAGGAATGTATGGCGGCTGTACACGCACAATGTCTCCGAAGCGGTGGGGGCTAGGAGGCTATAAAGCGGGGGTTCTCAAGTACCAAAGGGTGGGATGAACATACTCTGAGATCAGCCTCCTAGCCCCCACCACTTTGGAGAAATGTGGCGTGTACCGCCGCCACAGGTCGGTGTACAACAGCAATAGGTTTACATGTTAAAATTAAAATTGCTCCGATTTGCTCGAAACCTATGCACAGTAACAGTACACCATGGAGACATGAACATACTGCCATATCAGCCTCCTAGCCCCTGTCAATTTGGAGATGATGTGTACAGCCGCCATAGGAATGTATGGCGGCTGTACACGCACAATTTCTCCGAAGCGGTGGGGGCTAGGAGGCTATAAAGCGGGGGTCCTCAAGTACCAAAGAGTGGGATGAACATACTCTGAGATCAGCCTCCTACCCCCAGATACTTTGGAGATATTGACCTGAGACAGGCGTGTACAGCCACCATAGGAATGTATGGCGGCTGTACACGCACAATGTCTCCGAAGCGGTGGGGGCTAGGAGGCTATAAAGCGGGGGTTCTCAAGTACCAAAGGGTGGGATGAACATACTCTGAGATCAGCCTCCTAGCCCCCACCACTTTGGAGAAATGTGGCGTGTACCGCCGCCACAGGTCGGTGTACAACAGCAATAGGTTTACATGTTAAAATTAAAATTGCTCCGATTTGCTCGAAACCTATGCACAGTAACAGTACACCATGGAGACATGAACATACTGCCATATCAGCCTCCTAGCCCCTGTCAATTTGGAGATGATGTGTACAGCCGCCATAGGAATGTATGGCGGCTGTACACGCACAATGTCTCCGAAGCGGTGGGGGCTAGGAGGCTATAAAGCGGGGGTCCTCAAGTACCAAAGAGTGGGATGAACATACTCTGAGATCAGCCTCCTACCCCCAGATACTTTGGAGATATTGACCTGAGACAGGCGTGTTCAGCCACCATAGGAATGTATGGCGGCTGTACACGCACAATGTCTCCGAAGCGGTGGGGGCTAGGAGGCTATAAAGCGGGGGTTCTCAAGTACCAAAGGGTGGGATGAACATACTCTGAGATCAGCCTCCTAGCCCCCACCACTTTGGAGAAATGTGGCGTGTACCGCCGCCACAGGTCGGTGTACAACAGCAATAGGTTTACATGTTAAAATTAAAATTGCTCCGATTTGCTCGAAACCTATGCACAGTAACAGTACACCATGGAGACATGAACATACTGCCATATCAGCCTCCTAGCCCCTGTCAATTTGGAGATGATGTGTACAGCCGCCATAGGAATGTATGGCGGCTGTACACGCACAATTTCTCCGCAGCGGTGGGGGCTAGGAGGCTATAAAGCGGGGGTCCTCAAGTACCAAAGAGTGGGATGAACATACTCTGAGATCAGCCTCCTACCCCCAGATACTTTGGAGATATTGACCTGAGACAGGCGTGTACAGCCACCATAGGAATGTATGGCGGCTGTACACGCACAATTTCTCCGAAGCGGTGGGGGCTAGGAGGCTATAAAGCGGGGGTTCTCAAGTACCAAAGGGTGGGATGAACATACTCTGAGATCAGCCTCCTAGCCCCCACCACTTTGGAGAAATGTGGCGTGTACCGCCGCCACAGGTCGGTGTACAACAGCAATAGGTTTACATGTTAAAATTAAAATTGCTCCGATTTGCTCGAAACCTATGCACAGTAACAGTACACCATGGAGACATGAACATACTGCCATATCAGCCTCCTAGCCCCTGTCAATTTGGAGATGATGTGTACAGCCGCCATAGGAATGTATGGCGGCTGTACACGCACAATTTCTCCGAAGCGGTGGGGGCTAGGAGGCTATAAAGCGGGGGTCCTCAAGTACCAAAGAGTGGGATGAACATACTCTGAGATCAGCCTCCTTCCCCCAGATACTTTGGAGATATTGACCTGAGACAGGCGTGTACAGCCACCATAGGAATGTATGGCGGCTGTACACGCACAATGTCTCCGAAGCGGTGGGGGCTAGGAGGCTATAAAGCGGGGGTTCTCAAGTACCAAAGGGTGGGATGAACATACTCTGAGATCAGCCTCCTAGCCCCCACCACTTTGGAGAAATGTGGCGTGTACCGCCGCCACAGGTCGGTGTACAACAGCAATAGGTTTACATGTTAAAATTAAAATTGCTCCGATTTGCTCGAAACCTATGCACAGTAACAGTACACCATGGAGACATGAACATACTGCCATATCAGCCTCCTAGCCCCTGTCAATTTGGAGATGATGTGTACAGCCGCCATAGGAATGTATGGCGGCTGTACACGCACAATGTCTCCGAAGCGGTGGGGGCTAGGAGGCTATAAAGCGGGGGTCCTCAAGTACCAAAGAGTGGGATGAACATACTCTGAGATCAGCCTCCTACCCCCAGATACTTTGGAGATATTGACCTGAGACAGGCGTGTACAGCCACCATAGGAATGTATGGCGGCTGTACACGCACAATGTCTCCGAAGCGGTGGGGGCTAGGAGGCTATAAAGCGGGGGTCCTCAAGTACCAAAGAGTGGGATGAACATACTCTGAGATCAGCCTCCTACCCCCAGATACTTTGGAGATATTGACCTGAGACAGGCGTGTACAGCCACCATAGGAATGTATGGCGGCTGTACACGCACAATGTCTCCGAAGCGGTGGGGGCTAGGAGGCTATAAAGCGGGGGTTCTCAAGTACCAAAGGGTGGGATGAACATACTCTGAGATCAGCCTCCTAGCCCCCACCACTTTGGAGAAATGTGGCGTGTACCGCCGCCACAGGTCGGTGTACAACAGCAATAGGTTTACATGTTAAAATTAAAATTGCTCCGATTTGCTCGAAACCTATGCACAGTAACAGTACACCATGGAGACATGAACATACTGCCATATCAGCCTCCTAGCCCCTGTCAATTTGGAGATGATGTGTACAGCCGCCATAGGAATGTATGGCGGCTGTACACGCACAATTTCTCCGAAGCGGTGGGGGCTAGGAGGCTATAAAGCGGGGGTCCTCAAGTACCAAAGAGTGGGATGAACATACTCTGAGATCAGCCTCCTACCCCCAGATACTTTGGAGATATTGACCTGAGACAGGCGTGTACAGCCACCATAGGAATGTATGGCGGCTGTACACGCACAATTTCTCCGAAGCGGTGGGGGCTAGGAGGCTATAAAGCGGGGGTTCTCAAGTACCAAAGGGTGGGATGAACATACTCTGAGATCAGCCTCCTAGCCCCCACCACTTTGGAGAAATGTGGCGTGTACCGCCGCCACAGGTCGGTGTACAACAGCAATAGGTTTACATGTTAAAATTAAAATTGCTCCGATTTGCTCGAAACCTATGCACAGTAACAGTACACCATGGAGACATGAACATACTGCCATATCAGCCTCCTAGCCCCTGTCAATTTGGAGATGATGTGTACAGCCGCCATAGGAATGTATGGCGGCTGTACACGCACAATTTCTCCGAAGCGGTGGGGGCTAGGAGGCTATAAAGCGGGGGTCCTCAAGTACCAAAGAGTGGGATGAACATACTCTGAGATCAGCCTCCTTCCCCCAGATACTTTGGAGATATTGACCTGAGACAGGCGTGTACAGCCACCATAGGAATGTATGGCGGCTGTACACGCACAATGTCTCCGAAGCGGTGGGGGCTAGGAGGCTATAAAGCGGGGGTTCTCAAGTACCAAAGGGTGGGATGAACATACTCTGAGATCAGCCTCCTAGCCCCCACCACTTTGGAGAAATGTGGCGTGTACCGCCGCCACAGGTCGGTGTACAACAGCAATAGGTTTACATGTTAAAATTAAAATTGCTCCGATTTGCTCGAAACCTATGCACAGTAACAGTACACCATGGAGACATGAACATACTGCCATATCAGCCTCCTAGCCCCTGTCAATTTGGAGATGATGTGTACAGCCGCCATAGGAATGTATGGCGGCTGTACACGCACAATTTCTCCGAAGCGGTGGGGGCTAGGAGGCTATAAAGCGGGGGTCCTCAAGTACCAAAGAGTGGGATGAACATACTCTGAGATCAGCCTCCTACCCCCAGATACTTTGGAGATATTGACCTGAGACAGGCGTGTACAGCCACCATAGGAATGTATGGCGGCTGTACACGCACAATTTCTCCGAAGCGGTGGGGGCTAGGAGGCTATAAAGCGGGGGTTCTCAAGTACCAAAGGGTGGGATGAACATACTCTGAGATCAGCCTCCTAGCCCCCACCACTTTGGAGAAATGTGGCGTGTACCGCCGCCACAGGTCGGTGTACAACAGCAATAGGTTTACATGTTAAAATTAAAATTGCTCCGATTTGCTCGAAACCTATGCACAGTAACAGTACACCATGGAGACATGAACATACTGCCATATCAGCCTCCTAGCCCCTGTCAATTTGGAGATGATGTGTACAGCCGCCATAGGAATGTATGGCGGCTGTACACGCACAATTTCTCCGAAGCGGTGGGGGCTAGGAGGCTATAAAGCGGGGGTCCTCAAGTACCAAAGAGTGGGATGAACATACTCTGAGATCAGCCTCCTTCCCCCAGATACTTTGGAGATATTGCCGAGACAGGCGTGTACAGCCACCATAGGAATGTATGGCGGCTGTACACGCACAATGTCTCCGAAGCGGTGGGGGCTAGGAGGCTATAAAGCGGGGGTTCTCAAGTACCAAAGGGTGGGATGAACATACTCTGAGATCAGCCTCCTAGCCCCCACCACTTTGGAGAAATGTGGCGTGTACCGCCGCCACAGGTCGGTGTACAACAGCAATAGGTTTACATGTTAAAATTAAAATTGCTCCGATTTGCTCGAAACCTATGCACAGTAACAGTACACCATGGAGACATGAACATACTGCCATATCAGCCTCCTAGCCCCTGTCAATTTGGAGATGATGTGTACAGCCGCCATAGGAATGTATGGCGGCTGTACACGCACAATTTCTCCGAAGCGGTGGGGGCTAGGAGGCTATAAAGCGGGGGTCCTCAAGTACCAAAGAGTGGGATGAACATACTCTGAGATCAGCCTCCTACCCCCAGATACTTTGGAGATATTGACCTGAGACAGGCGTGTACAGCCACCATAGGAATGTATGGCGGCTGTACACGCACAATGTCTCCGAAGCGGTGGGGGCTAGGAGGCTATAAAGCGGGGGTTCTCAAGTACCAAAGGGTGGGATGAACATACTCTGAGATCAGCCTCCTAGCCCCCACCACTTTGGAGAAATGTGGCGTGTACCGCCGCCACAGGTCGGTGTACAACAGCAATAGGTTTACATGTTAAAATTAAAATTGCTCCGATTTGCTCGAAACCTATGCACAGTAACAGTACACCATGGAGACATGAACATACTGCCATATCAGCCTCCTAGCCCCTGTCAATTTGGAGATGATGTGTACAGCCGCCATAGGAATGTATGGCGGCTGTACACGCACAATTTCTCCGAAGCGGTGGGGGCTAGGAGGCTATAAAGCGGGGGTCCTCAAGTACCAAAGAGTGGGATGAACATACTCTGAGATCAGCCTCCTACCCCCAGATACTTTGGAGATATTGACCTGAGACAGGCGTGTACAGCCACCATAGGAATGTATGGCGGCTGTACACGCACAATTTCTCCGAAGCGGTGGGGGCTAGGAGGCTATAAAGTGGGGGTTCTCAAGTACCAAAGGGTGGGATGAACATACTCTGAGATCAGCCTCCTAGCCCCCACCACTTTGGAGAAATGTGGCGTGTACCGCCGCCACAGGTCGGTGTACAACAGCAATAGGTTTACATGTTAAAATTAAAATTGCTCCGATTTGCTCGAAACCTATGCACAGTAACAGTACACCATGGAGACATGAACATACTGCCATATCAGCCTCCTAGCCCCTGTCAATTTGGAGATGATGTGTACAGCCGCCATAGGAATGTATGGCGGCTGTACACGCACAATTTCTCCGAAGCGGTGGGGGCTAGGAGGCTATAAAGCGGGGGTCCTCAAGTACCAAAGAGTGGGATGAACATACTCTGAGATCAGCCTCCTACCCCCAGATACTTTGGAGATATTGACCTGAGACAGGCGTGTACAGCCACCATAGGAATGTATGGCGGCTGTACACGCACAATGTCTCCGAAGCGGTGGGGGCTAGGAGGCTATAAAGCGGGGGTTCTCAAGTACCAAAGGGTGGGATGAACATACTCTGAGATCAGCCTCCTAGCCCCCACCACTTTGGAGAAATGTGGCGTGTACCGCCGCCACAGGTCGGTGTACAACAGCAATAGGTTTACATGTTAAAATTAAAATTGCTCTGATTTGCTCGAAACCTATGCACAGTAACAGTACACCATGGAGACATGAACATACTGCCATATCAGCCTCCTAGCCCCTGTCAATTTGGAGATGATGTGTACAGCCGCCATAGGAATGTATGGCGGCTGTACACGCACAATTTCTCCGAAGCGGTGGGGGCTAGGAGGCTATAAAGCGGGGGTCCTCAAGTACCAAAGAGTGGGATGAACATACTCTGAGATCAGCCTCCTACCCCCAGATACTTTGGAGATATTGACCTGAGACAGGCGTGTACAGCCACCATAGGAATGTATGGCGGCTGTACACGCACAATTTCTCCGAAGCGGTGGGGGCTAGGAGGCTATAAAGCGGGGGTTCTCAAGTACCAAAGGGTGGCATGAACATACTCTGAGATCAGCCTCCTACTCCCAACTAATCATGAGAAACAGCCGCGTACAGCCGCCACAGGTGGGTGTACAACAGCAATAGGTTTACATGGTGAGTGTACGGGTCAATATCTCCAAAGATTCTTGGTCTAGGAGGCTGATATTGCAGTATGTTCATGTCTCCATGGTGTACTGTTACTGTGCATAGGTTTCGAGCCAATCCGAGCAATTTTAATTTTAACATGTAAACCTATTGCGGTTGTACACCGACCTATGGCGGCGGTACATGCCACATTTCTCCAAAGTGGTGGGGGCTAGGAGGCTATAAAGCAGGGGTCCTCAAGTACCAAAGGGTGGCATGAACATACTCTGAGATCAGCCTCCTACTCCCAACCAATCATGAGAAACAGCCGCGTACAGCCGCCACAGGTCGGTGTACAACAGCAATAGGTTTACATGGTGAGTGTACGGGTCGATATCTCCAAAGTGTCTTGGGGTAGGAGGTTGATATGGCAGTAGGTTTATGTCTCCATGGTGTACTGTTACTGTGCAGAGGGTTGAGTTGATTCAAGCAATTTTAATTTTATCATGTAAACCTATTGCGGTTGTACACCGACCTATGGCGGCGGTAAACGCCACATTTCTCCAAAGTGGTGGGGGCTAGGAGGCTATGAAGCGGGGGACCTCAAGTAGCAAAGGGTGGCATTAATATACTCTGAGATCAGCCTCCTACTCCCAACCAATCATGAGAAACAGCCGCGTACAGCCGTTACAGGTCGGTGTACAACAGCAATAGGTTTACATGGTGAGTGTACGGGTCAATATCTCCAAAGATTCTTGGTCTAGGAGGCTGATATTGCAGTATGTTCATGTCTCCATGGTGTACTGTTACTGTGCATAGGTTTCGAGCCAATCCGAGCAATCTTAATTGTAACATGTAAACCTATTGCGGTTGTACACCGACCTATGGCGGTGGAACACGCCACATTTCTCCAAAGTGGTGGGGGCTAGGAGGCTATTAAGCGGGGGTCCTCAAGTACCAAAGGGTGGCATGAACATACTCTGAGATCAGCCTCCTACTCCCAACCAATCATGAGAAACAGCCGCGTACAGCCGCCACAGGTGGGTGTACAACAGCAATAGGTTTACATGGTGAGTGTACGGGTCGATATCTCCAAAGTGTCTTGGGGTAGGAGGTTGATATGGCAGTAGGTTTATATCTCCATGGTGTACTGTTACTGTGCAGAGGGTTGAGTTGATTTAAGCAATTTTAATTTTATCATGTAAACCTATTGCGGTTGTACACCGACCTATGGCGGCGGTAAGTGCCACATTTCTCCAAAGTGGTGGGGGCTAGGAGGCTATGAAGCCGGAATCCTCAAGTACCAAAGGGTGGCATGAACATAATCTGAGATCAGCCTCCTACTCCCAACCAATCATGAGAAACAGCCGCGTACAGCCGCCACAGGTGGGTGTACAACAGCAATAGGTTTACATGGTGAGTGTACGGGTCAATATCTCCAAAGATTCTTGGTCTAGGAGGCTGATATTGCAGTATGTTCATGTCTCCATGGTGTACTGTTACTGTGCATAGGTTTCGAGCCAATCCGAGCAATTTTAATTTTAACATGTAAACCTATTAGGGTTGTACACCGACCTATGGCGGCGGTACACGCCACATTTCTCCAAAGTGGTGGGGGCTAGGAGGCTATAAAGCAGGGGTCCTCAAGTACCAAAGGGTGGCATGAACATACTCTGAGATCAGCCTCCTACTCCCAACCAATCATGAGAAACAGCCGCGTACAGCCGCCACAGGTCGGTGTACAACAGCAATAGGTTTACATGGTGAGTGTACGGGTCAATATCTCCAAAGATTCTTGGTCTAGGAGGCTGATATTGCAGTATGTTCATGTCTTTATGGTGTACTGTTACTGTGCATAGGTTTCGAGCCAATCCGAGCAATTTTAATTTTAACATGTAAACCTATTGCGGTTGTACACCGACCTATGGCGGAGATACATGCCACATTTCTCCAAAGTGGTGGGGGCTAGGAGGCTATGAAGCCGGAATCCTCAAGTACCAAAGGGTGGCATGAACATACTCTGAGATCAGCCTCCTACTCCCAACCAATCATGAGAAACAGCCGCGTACAGCCGCCACAGGTCGGTGTACAACAGCAATAGGTTTACATGGTGAGTGTACGGGTCGATATCTCCAAAGTGTCTTGGGGTAGGAGGTTGATATGGCAGTAGGTTTATATCTCCATGGTGTACTGTTACTGTGCAGAGGGTTGAGTTGATTCAAGCAATTTTAATTTTATCATGTAAACCTATTGCGGTTGTACACCGACCTATGGCGGCGGTAAGTGCCACATTTCTCCAAAGTGGTGGGGGCTAGGAGGCTATAAAGCAGGGGTCCTCAAGTACCAAAGGGTGGCATGAACATACTCTGAGATCAGCCTCCTACTCCCAACCAATCATGAGAAACAGCCGCGTACAGCCGCCACAGGTCGGTGTACAACAGCAATAGGTTTACATGGTGAGTGTACGGGTCGATATCTCCAAAGTGTCTTGGGGTAGGAGGTTGATATGGCAGTAGGTTTATGTCTCCATGGTGTACTGTTACTGTGCAGAGGGTTGAGTTGATTCAAGCAATTTTAATTTTATCATGTAAACCTATTGCGGTTGTACACCGACCTATGGCGGCGGTAAACGCCACATTTCTCCAAAGTGGTGGGGGCTAGGAGGCTATGAAGCGGGGGACCTCAAGTAGCAAAGGGTGGCATTAATATACTCTGAGATCAGCCTCCTACTCCTAACCAATCATGAGAAACAGCCGCGTACAGCCGCCACAGGTCGGTGTACAACAGCAATCCCAGATAGCAAAAAGTCATTGAATCAACATTGAGATATTGTCACGCTGAAGATTGAGATCAACATTGATGTCAGACATTGAAAATAACATTGAAAGTGCTCGCTATGATCAACATTGAAAGAACATTGAATTTTCAATCAATCCCGACAATGAATCAACCTTGATTCAATGACGATATGATCAACATTGAAAGAATGTAGAATTGCATCAACATTGATTCAACTATATTATGCATTGCATTATACATTGAAACAATGTTATTCAAAATAACTAGTAATCAATAATTTTAGTGTTCGAATTTACTTTCATCCTGTTTCAGCTTTCTTATCTCTAGCTTGACCTTTATTAGTGCCGCTTATATTCCATTTCCAATCTTGTGCTTTCCATACCCAGTTTCTTTCTTTCTATAGTCACAAGTAGCTTGCGCTTGTATATGGCACGTACATCCTGCTACTACATCTGAGACACTACAGGGAACCGACCAAGATATCTTATACAATGCTCTATGAACAAAAAAAGAGCCCATTACTCATTCAGTTATTTATTACAGTACTTTGTTTAAATTATATGAACATTGTACATCGTTTGTGCACTAAAGCACACAACATTCACACAAAACATTTCCTGAAACTCCAGTGGACACAAAAACCTGGCATTGGTCCACTTGGCAAGCAATCTACTGTCCACGAGGGAAGCATTGGTCCACTTGGCAAGCAATCAACTGTCCACGAGGGAAGCATTGGTCCACTTGGCAAGCAATCGTCCACGAGGGAAGCATTGGTCCACTTGGCAAGCAATCGACTGTCCACGAGGGAAGCATTGGTCCACTTGGCAATCAACTGTCCACGAGGGAAGCATTGGTCCACTTGGCAAGCAATCGACTGTCCACGAGGGAAGCATTGGTCCACTTGGCAAGCAATCAACTGTCCACGAGGGAAGCATTGGTCCACTTGGCAAGCAATCGTCCACGAGGGAAGCATCGGTCCACTTGGCAAGCAATCGACTGGCCACGAGGGACACATTCGTCCACTTGGCAAGCATCGTCTGTCCACGAGGGAAGCATTGGTCCACTTGGCAAGCAATCGTCTGTCCACGAGGGAAGCATTGGTCCACTTGGCAAGCAATCGACTGTCCACGAGGGAAGCATTGGTCCACTTGGCAAGCAATCGTCCACGAGGGAAGCATTGGTCCACTTGGCAAGCAATCGTCTGTCCACGAGGGAAGCATTGGTCCACTTGGCAAGCAATCGACTGTCCACGAGGGAAGCATTGGTCCACTTGGCAAGCAATCAACTGTCCACGAGGGAAGCATTGGTCCACTTGGCAAGCATTGTCTGTCCACGAGGGAAGCATTGGTCAACTTGGCAAGCATCGACTGTCCATGGGGGGGTGCCTATCCTACACCGGGGAAACCTTTTTCCATGTGGTGTACAGCAATGCACATTAGTGAGAGGGGGTTTTAGCACACACTTAGAACAGCTACAGTGGTATTGAGTTTAGTGTACCTTTGCAAAACCCAGAACCACACTGGACATCCCAAATTGGATACTTACTATCAATGTACTGAAACAAATCTGAGATATGTTTCATAACAAAAGCTGCTCTACAAGGCTCTCCTTGTCCCATTCTTTAGGGACATTCCTGAAAGGATATAGGAATGCAGAGGGTTTACAGAACCAGTGCTCTACATGCTAAATCTGTGTTCCGAGTTGAGGGTTTGGTGCAGGTTTCAAGCCATTCTGACAATTTCTACATGAAATATGATCATTTGAAGGGTGTCCATTTGAGAAGCATTTCCCATTGAAAACATTTTCAATGCAAAAGTACCCCAAAATGACAGTTGTGTGGCACTGGCATGCTCGGTCCAAGCAGGTCCAAACCAAGCCTACTGTACTCCACTTGGGTCTGGCAACAACATACTAAAAGATCAGAGCTCACGCATGTTCAGAAAAAAAATGACTCCAATCTGACCAACTATGAAAGAGGGTGTTGCGGGCTATAAGCCTAACACTGTCTTCGCCTAGATTTCTCAATTAAACAATCTTTTTTCCCCAAGGGACTTGGAGAGTTTTCACTTCACATGAC
Source organism: Borostomias antarcticus (assembly GCF_949987555.1). Classification (NCBI taxonomy): domain Eukaryota; kingdom Metazoa; phylum Chordata; class Actinopteri; order Stomiiformes; family Stomiidae; genus Borostomias; species Borostomias antarcticus. The sequence continues at coordinate 777,487 of NW_028175841.1, forward strand.
TGTAGTAGGCCATGTCCCCGCTCTGTGTGTGAAATATGGGATCTCTGAGGCTTCAGAAAGTCCTGTAATGTAATATTTAATGTACACAAAACTGTTCCCTAATGGACACAGTGTCATTTTGGGAAACCTGGCGACCTTGCAAACTTTGAGGCTCATTGTCAGTGTCTTGCCATGCACCGATGGGCACAAAAATCATGTCACACATTGTCCTCGAAGCCAACTTTAAAGCAGAAAAGGAATCAAGTGTCTAGTTGTAGCAGAAAGGTCATGACCACCATGAAATGTTGTAAAGGTCAACCGCAATGTCAATTCGGGAAACAGAAACGCTTCCTAAATTGACGTCAATTCAGGAAACATTAATGCTTCCTTAACTGACATCACCAAATTGGACACTTCCTTTCAAAGTACAGCCTTGCACTTTACTGTGTGAGTGTTTAAGCACACCCTGAGACCAGCTAAGCTGGTCCTGAGTTGATTGGACATCAGGAAGTACCCAAACCCCACCTTGACCATATGGCAAATGGACGCCATCAATTTGGACACTTCTTATTAACTTAGAGTATTTTACCTTGGTGTGTGGGGGTTTTAGCATGCCCTGAGACTAGCTACAGTGGGCTTGAGTGTAGTGTACCTTTGCAAAGACCAGAACCGCAATGTCAATTTGGGAAACAGAAACGCTTCCTAAATAGACGTCAATTCAGGAAACATTAATGCTTCCTGAACTGACATCACCAAATTGGACACTTCCTTTCAAAGTACAGCCTTGCACTTTACTGTGTGAGTGTTTAAGCACACCCTGAGACCAGCTAAGCTGGTCCTGAGTTGATTGGACCTCAGGAAGACCCAAACCACACCTTGACCTTATGGCAAATGGACGCCATCAATTTGGACACTTCTTATTAACTTAGAGTATTTTACCTTGGTGTGTGGGGGTTTTAGCATGCCCTGAGACTAGCTACAGTGGGCTTGAGTGTAGTGTACCTTTGCAAAGACCAGAACCGCAATGTCAATTTGGGAAACAGAAACGCTTCCTAAATAGACGTCAATTCAGGAAACATTAATGCTTCCTGAACTGACATCACCAAATTGGACACTTCCTTTCAAAGTACAGCCTTGCACTTTACTGTGTGAGTGTTTAAGCACACCCTGAGACCAGCTAAGCTGGTCCTGAGTTGATTGGACCTCAGGAAGACCCAAACCACACCTTGACCTTATGGCAAATGGACGCCATCAATTTGGACACTTCTTATTAACTTAGAGTATTTTACCTTGGTGTGTGGGGGTTTTAGCATGCCCTGAGACTAGCTACAGTGGGCTTGAGTGTAGTGTACCTTTGCAAAGACCAGAACCGCAATGTCAATTTGGGAAACAGAAACGCTTCCTAAATAGACGTCAATTCAGGAAACATTAATGCTTCCTGAACTGACATCACCAAATTGGACACTTCCTTTCAAAGTACAGCCTTGCACTTTACTGTGTGAGTGTTTAAGCACACCCTGAGACCAGCTAAGCTGGTCCTGAGTTGATTGGACCTCAGGAAGACCCAAACCACACCTTGACCTTATGGCAAATGGACGCCATCAATTTGGACACTTCTTATTAACTTAGAGTATTTTACCTTGGTGTGTGGGGGTTTTAGCATGCCCTGAGACTAGCTACAGTGGGCTTGAGTGTAGTGTACCTTTGCAAAGACCAGAACCGCAATGTCAATTTGGGAAACAGAAACGCTTCCTAAATAGACGTCAATTCAGGAAACATTAATGCTTCCTGAACTGACATCACCAAATTGGACACTTCCTTTCAAAGTACAGCCTTGCACTTTACTGTGTGAGTGTTTAAGCACACCCTGAGACCAGCTAAGCTGGTCCTGAGTTGATTGGACCTCAGGAAGACCCAAACCACACCTTGACCTTATGGCAAATGGACGCCATCAATTTGGACACTTCTTATTAACTTAGAGTATTTTACCTTGGTGTGTGGGGGTTTTAGCATGCCCTGAGACTAGCTACAGTGGGCTTGAGTGTAGTGTACCTTTGCAAAGACCAGAACCGCAATGTCAATTTGGGAAACAGAAACGCTTCCTAAATAGACGTCAATTCAGGAAACATTAATGCTTCCTGAACTGACATCACCAAATTGGACACTTCCTTTCAAAGTACAGCCTTGCACTTTACTGTGTGAGTGTTTAAGCACACCCTGAGACCAGCTAAGCTGGTCCTGAGTTGATTGGACCTCAGGAAGACCCAAACCACACCTTGACCTTATGGCAAATGGACGCCATCAATTTGGACACTTCTTATTAACTTAGAGTATTTTACCTTGGTGTGTGGGGGTTTTAGCATGCCCTGAGACTAGCTACAGTGGGCTTGAGTGTAGTGTACCTTTGCAAAGACCAGAACCGCAATGTCAATTTGGGAAACAGAAACGCTTCCTAAATAGACGTCAATTCAGGAAACATTAATGCTTCCTGAACTGACATCACCAAATTGGACACTTCCTTTCAAAGTACAGCCTTGCACTTTACTGTGTGAGTGTTTAAGCACACCCTGAGACCAGCTAAGCTGGTCCTGAGTTGATTGGACCTCAGGAAGACCCAAACCACACCTTGACCTTATGGCAAATGGACGCCATCAATTTGGACACTTCTTATTAACTTAGAGTATTTTACCTTGGTGTGTGGGGGTTTTAGCATGCCCTGAGACTAGCTACAGTGGGCTTGAGTGTAGTGTACCTTTGCAAAGACCAGAACCGCAATGTCAATTTGGGAAACAGAAACGCTTCCTAAATAGACGTCAATTCAGGAAACATTAATGCTTCCTGAACTGACATCACCAAATTGGACACTTCCTTTCAAAGTACAGCCTTGCACTTTACTGTGTGAGTGTTTAAGCACACCCTGAGACCAGCTAAGCTGGTCCTGAGTTGATTGGACCTCAGGAAGACCCAAACCACACCTTGACCTTATGGCAAATGGACGCCATCAATTTGGACACTTCTTATTAACTTAGAGTATTTTACCTTGGTGTGTGGGGGTTTTAGCATGCCCTGAGACTAGCTACAGTGGGCTTGAGTGTAGTGTACCTTTGCAAAGACCAGAACCGCAATGTCAATTTGGGAAACAGAAACGCTTCCTAAATAGACGTCAATTCAGGAAACATTAATGCTTCCTGAACTGACATCACCAAATTGGACACTTCCTTTCAAAGTACAGCCTTGCACTTTACTGTGTGAGTGTTTAAGCACACCCTGAGACCAGCTAAGCTGGTCCTGAGTTGATTGGACCTCAGGAAGACCCAAACCACACCTTGACCTTATGGCAAATGGACGCCATCAATTTGGACACTTCTTATTAACTTAGAGTATTTTACCTTGGTGTGTGGGGGTTTTAGCATGCCCTGAGACTAGCTACAGTGGGCTTGAGTGTAGTGTACCTTTGCAAAGACCAGAACCGCAATGTCAATTTGGGAAACAGAAACGCTTCCTAAATAGACGTCAATTCAGGAAACATTAATGCTTCCTGAACTGACATCACCAAATTGGACACTTCCTTTCAAAGTACAGCCTTGCACTTTACTGTGTGAGTGTTTAAGCACACCCTGAGACCAGCTAAGCTGGTCCTGAGTTGATTGGACCTCAGGAAGACCCAAACCACACCTTGACCTTATGGCAAATGGACGCCATCAATTTGGACACTTCTTATTAACTTAGAGTATTTTACCTTGGTGTGTGGGGGTTTTAGCATGCCCTGAGACTAGCTACAGTGGGCTTGAGTGTAGTGTACCTTTGCAAAGACCAGAACCGCAATGTCAATTTGGGAAACAGAAACGCTTCCTAAATAGACGTCAATTCAGGAAACATTAATGCTTCCTGAACTGACATCACCAAATTGGACACTTCCTTTCAAAGTACAGCCTTGCACTTTACTGTGTGAGTGTTTAAGCACACCCTGAGACCAGCTAAGCTGGTCCTGAGTTGATTGGACCTCAGGAAGACCCAAACCACACCTTGACCTTATGGCAAATGGACGCCATCAATTTGGACACTTCTTATTAACTTAGAGTATTTTACCTTGGTGTGTGGGGGTTTTAGCATGCCCTGAGACTAGCTACAGTGGGCTTGAGTGTAGTGTACCTTTGCAAAGACCAGAACCGCAATGTCAATTTGGGAAACAGAAACGCTTCCTAAATAGACGTCAATTCAGGAAACATTAATGCTTCCTGAACTGACATCACCAAATTGGACACTTCCTTTCAAAGTACAGCCTTGCACTTTACTGTGTGAGTGTTTAAGCACACCCTGAGACCAGCTAAGCTGGTCCTGAGTTGATTGGACCTCAGGAAGACCCAAACCACACCTTGACCTTATGGCAAATGGACGCCATCAATTTGGACACTTCTTATTAACTTAGAGTATTTTACCTTGGTGTGTGGGGGTTTTAGCATGCCCTGAGACTAGCTACAGTGGGCTTGAGTGTAGTGTACCTTTGCAAAGACCAGAACCGCAATGTCAATTTGGGAAACAGAAACGCTTCCTAAATAGACGTCAATTCAGGAAACATTAATGCTTCCTGAACTGACATCACCAAATTGGACACTTCCTTTCAAAGTACAGCCTTGCACTTTACTGTGTGAGTGTTTAAGCACACCCTGAGACCAGCTAAGCTGGTCCTGAGTTGATTGGACCTCAGGAAGTACCCAAACCACACCTTGACCATTTGGCAAATGGACGCCATGGATACAAACAGACTCACAAATGTATTGTACCTGTTGAAGAGTAGGCTACTGACCTATTGACCTCAAGGTGATGGCTTATGTGAAGTCCCTACCACGGCTTTTATTGTAATCCGTGGCTCATGAATCTAATATGTTATTGCTTAAACTACCATCACATGAGTCAATCAGTCACAGCCTCTCGTAAAATGCTTCTCTGCTCACGCCGCAGGTCAGAAGCCCGGACCTAAGCCCAGGATCTCCGCAGCCAGGCGAAGAGAACCTCTGAGAGCACGGAGGCACATTTCTCTTGTGACATTTTCTCTTTAGAACTGGTAATAAATGCGCCTTGGCGCTAACCTGCTCCATGACTCGACCTCAGTGCTTAACTCCACCCTGCGTTTCCTCTCGGTGTCTCACAGTTCCCAAAATAACATCATTAAACTTTTGGAAATACCAGAGCCCTACTGCCTCTCAACAATAAGAATACATTTCAATGATGCATGCAATAATTTCTTAAGAAATCAGAAGAGTCCCAGTTTTGAATCAAATATTAACTTTATGTGAACAATATAACAACAAGACAATAAGAACTATAACAACAACAACACAATAAGAACTAAAACTATGAAACATCAACTATGAACACTATGAACTATCAACTATGAACACTATGAACTATCAACTATAAACACTATGAACTATCAACTATAAACAATGAACAATCAACTATGAACAAGGAAAAATGCAACAATGTAAATTAAAACAGTATAAATTGTAAAAAAACAATTGCAAAAACAAGAATTACCAAAAAATTCTACCGCTTGCGACGGCGGGGCCACTGCTTCCTCGGGGAACTCGTGAGTCCCAGCCTCCTTTTCACCTTTTGTGCGACAATCAGGGCCGACTTGAGGGGGGATATCTTGACTGTGCACTGTCTTTTCACTGGTGTCTGTAAAAGAAAAAGAAAACATATTGATGATTGTGAATGGAATTTGGGTCCATGTAGTCTCATGAGCAAGACCTTTTAACAATGGGCTTCATCTGGTTAGAATCAGTGCAAGGAAGTGTATAGTTGAAAAATGCATACTAGCAGAAGTGCTAGGGTATTTGAATAAAGCCCTATGCTATCTCCACCAGATATACACCCTTTTTTATTCCAGATGAAGAAAAGAGACATACTAGGGGTCTACAGAGTCTAGCATTTGATACTAGGGTCCATGCATTTAGAAGACTGTACTTACAGTGGTGGTCGAGGCTGCTCCCTCCTCCTCCTCCTCTTCACTTGATGAGGCGGACCGCCGCTTCTTTGCCCTTGGAGTGTGGTAGGCGTGGGAGGGTCCGGGCATGTCGGCCGAGGCGTGGGAGGGTCCGGGCATGTCGGCGGAGGCGTGGGAGGGTCCGGGCATGTCGGCGGAGGCGTGGGAGGGTCCGGGCATGTCGGCGGAGGCGTGGGAGGGTCCGGGCATGTCGGCGGAGGCGTGGGAGGGTCCGGGCATGTCGGCGGAGGCGTGGGAGGGTCCGGGCATGTCGGCGGAGGCGTGGGAGGGTGCTTCATGACTCATGAAGAGTGCAACTCTCTGTTGCACCTCTTCATCATTGACGAAGTGACTCTGAAACAGAGGAACACAAGCAAGTTAGAACTGTTATTAAAAAGGAAATGCCTCGCGGCCGATTCTGGCTATGTTATTTTCAAATCATGCTGTACAGAAAAAAACACTTGTATGAATAAAGTTGACTTTGAATGCAACTTACATGCGTCGCCACCGCAGTCCGAATGGATGTGAATGTGGGCCTTCCCTCCAGCCCCATCTCCCTCCAGGCCTGCCTCATGTAGACCACGAGGTTCTTGGCAGCCCCCTTGCCGCTGGTGGTAAAGAACAGGTCGTTCAAGGGGGCTACCCGTCTCCTTAGCCGGACCCACTCCAGGAACCACCCGTATTCCTGGGTGTTCAGGTAGAGCTGGGCCTGGCCAAACCTCCTGTTTGTCTTGTGCTCCTTGATCTACAAAAATGACAAACATTATTTGCAATTTACTTTTAATCCCAATGGGCCTCTACAATAATTCTGATGTACCTGTACCTGTGCTGGTTACACATGGCAAAATAAACATTCTATTCTATTGTACTGTATTCTTGTATTGTATACTATTCTAATGATAAAACATATAGAGGTCTAGACTTCAGGTACGTTGAATCAGCACCAGGAAGTAAAACAAAAATAAGCTAAATGCATGAAGAAAGTTTGACACTACTTGAATAAAGTGCAATGTCTATTTTGACCAGATATCCGCAGAGACAGTGAAACTTACGCCTATCACGTAGCCGGTCTGAGGGTTGCCGTCTGCCTTCAGCACCTCTGCAACGGTGAGGTTGCAGAGGACCCCCGCGCGATGGCCGTAGATGGCGCTGAGGTAGGCGGACAGGTATCCATAAAACCTGAACCTTGCCTTAAGATCGGTAATTGGAGCGTCCTTGATGTCTTCTGAAAGAGAAAATATTCCACAAACAAGGATAAATAGTTATTTGGGCATATTAAACAGTGAGACACATACATATTGGAGATAGGGAGAGAGAGAGAGAGAGACAGAGAGGGAGAGACTCAAAAGTAATGCACACTTACGGAGCAACTCTGCCATCTTTTCCCGAGCAAGGTCTTGGCACCTTCTGAGATCCTCCCGAGGGGTGATGGTAGCCGCCTTGCGGGCTTTCACCTGCAGCTGGTGCACCACCAGGTGCCGGTTGAGGGTCTGAAGCGCCTGCTTCATTGCCCGCAAGACGGCCACCATCCGGACCTTGGTGAGGCGACACAACTGAGGAGGAGTCTCCTTCAAGAAGCCAATGAAATGGACCAGGTTGCTCAAATACAGAGCTGCAGTGGTCACCGCCATGCCCTGCTTTTGTAGCTCTCCTGGAAATCTGAGGAAGGAAAGATACCTTTAGTTGTAGTCACTTTGTTGTATTCAAATTGGCTTATTGCTTTTATTCGTACAGTTACTAAAACACAAAGTAAACACACAACCACACATTTAGCATACAATCAAATCAGACTGTTGGTGCATTAATGTATCAATTGTATAATGCAACTTACTCCATGATGCGGGAGGTCTGGTCCAGGAACTGCCAGGTCCAGACTTTCTCCTCCGGCTTGCCCGCGACCATGAAGTCCATGAACACCCTTATGCGCTGCCTCCTGGACCTCACATTATCTTTTTGTTTGGGGGATGGGCGGACCCCCTCACAAAAGGCACTGTACTCCATCAGGAAGTTTTCTGTGAACACATCAGAAATATGCAATTAAATATGTATGATGTATATTTAAGATAGTATTACACCCCTGCAAGCACACACACATACACACTGTGTTCTGTCTTACCGATGGAGGTACAGTTAATCCTTGAAGGCCTGCTTGAGGGAGGGGAGCTGACCCCCTTGTCCTCCTCCTCCTAGAAGATGGCACAACAAAATGGCACAATGAAAAACGTGTTCCTTTTCAGAATGGTTTTAATGATGTATTGCTGCCCAGAAAGGGAAGTACTTCACGTATGCATGCTGTAAAATAACATCACTCAATTAATCAATTCACCGTTGAAGCGGGGCCTTGCTCCTCCTCTTCCTCCTCCCCTTCCGGCTCAGCTGCAGTCGGGGACTGGGTCACGGTGGTACTGCTGGCAGGGAGCTAGAGGATGGCACAACGAAATGGCACAATGAAAAAAGAGTTCCTTCTCAGAATGATTTTAATGATGTATTGCTGCCCAGTATTGCTGCACAGATAGGGAAGTACTTCACGTATGCATGCTTTAAAATAACATCACTCAATTAATCAATTCACCGTTGAAGCGGGGCCTTGCTCCTCCTCTTCCTCCTCCCCTTCCGGCTCAGCTGCAGTCGGGGACTGGGTCACGGTGGTACTGCTGGCAGGGAGCTAGAGGATGGCACAACGAAATGGCACAATGAAAAAATAGTTCCTTCTCAGAATGATTTTAATGATGTATTGCTGCCCAGTATTGCTGCCCAGATAGGAAAGTACTTCACGTATGCATGCTTTAAAAAAACATCACTCAATTAATCAATTCACCGTTGCAGCAGAACCATGCTTCCTTCTTTTGGAAGCCAGCCGCAGCTTCTTTCCGAGAGCTGCGGTCTTCTGTGGATGTAAAAAATAAAAGGACAGAATGACTTATTATTTGACAATTTTAAAGGGGCACAATCAGGGACATGCAAGTTTCTTTAATTGCCCAGATTTTCTCTGAAATCACAATGACTGTCTGACTGAAACAGAAATACTGAATGGAGAAAAGGGCTAGTATCCAGCTACACTGACAAAGAGCTTAGAAAGGTGTCCACAAATAAATTAAGCATTAAATCCAAATAACATCAACACAAGCCCAAAAGTCTCCCTTTAAACCTTCCTTTTTTTCCTCTGCTCACACTTACAGGCGCGTGCTTCCTGATGTGCTTACGGAACATCTTTCTGATGCTGGCAAGCTCCCCCTCCAGCTGCCTGACCTTGGCCTTGAGTCTCTCCCTCTCAGCCTGGCAGGCTGCATCACGGCAGCCGCCCTGCCCTGAAGTGGACGGGCCAGTGGACGGGCCGGTGGACGGGCCAGTGGACGGTCCTGGCCTCACCGACATTCCTTGAAGCCTTTCGGCCTCACGATCCAGCTCGCTGGACATTGGGACCTCCGGGTTGGAGGCCCGGAGGTCGGCCAGGAGCTCCATTGCCCTCGTCCACCTCAGATTGCTAATCATCTGTTCGAATCTCTCTGGGGTGACATCAGGGTGCCCCTGAAGGTGCCTGTCCAGCTTTTGCCCCAAGTGAGGACAACCAGGGACTGGGCAGCTACCTGTTGGATAAATATGTAAAAAAAAAAAAACATTATTATGGGTCATCATAGGGCTATGATGGGGGTATGATCCTTGTTATGTGTAAGGGATATGATCATTGTTAACACACACACAGCATACAATTAAATCTGGTCTAACCTTAATTTTAAAAAAAGGCTTTGACTGATTGCATAATTACTTCTTTTTATCTCTCAAATAGTCAGTGTTAAAACTGACTAGGATTAGGGCAAGTCAGACCACATCCTTTCAATGAATTATTCACTGAAGATTTGAAGAAAAACAGACTCCAGAGAATACACACCTGAACGGATGTTGGTCCGGTTGTTGGCCAGGTTTATCAATATCCGTCTCTCCTCCCCATTAAAAACTGCGTGCATTTGCCTTAGATGCCGTCCAAGGGAGCCGGCAAGAAACTTCCGGCAGATGGGGCACCTCACGCCGCGCTTTGGCATAGTCATCCTTTACTAGAATAAGGAGAATAAGACATTTTTATTAGGTAGAAAAGAAATAGGTCACACAGGGCAGTAATAAGGACTGTACACCAATTCTATGTCACCCTACGGGGGCTTCCTGAGTTGACTGTAGCTTTTGAAGCACACAGTCAATTTAGGAAGCACACTGTCAATTTAGGAACCAAGAGCGCTTCCCATGTGGACGTTAATACAATTTAAATGATGATGACCTAATTCTTGCTCTTCCCATTATAAAGTTTTAAATGTAGGTAGTAAAATAAGGTTTAGTCTCTCTAATAGGTAAGTCATCAGTGTCATTGTTATTCAATTATATTGTGAGAGTTAGTTTCTGCCTGAGATAGACTCATTGCCCTGGTGAGTGCACCATTTCCCTGTTGACTGCCCTATCATTGTCTTGAGTGGCAAGAGGGAGTGGGCTACTCAACAGCCTCAACTATCTACCTACCTACTAACAAACTGACTACCAGCACAGGCCCAATACATGCTTTTAGCAAGAGACAAACTTAACTATAATCTAAACTGAACTGAAGTATTATTTTCTCACTGTAATAGGTAGTCTGTAGATATAAGTCCCTTTTAGAACTGAAACCCTGAGCTTAGACTGTATTCCTTGCTAGAAGGTTTTCAATTTAAACTCCATGTAAACTGCTATGCTAAAATTCTAAAGTTTTTGCTAACTATCAATTTGTTTTTGCATTACTTTTGCATTAAAACTCAGCCAGCAAGCGTCGAGTGAAAGAGTGAGCGCACATTCTTAAAGTACAGTATGGAGTAGGCCTAATTTGCATTGAGCGGTCTTGCTTGCGGGCTGGGTTTAATGTAGAAGTGAGGTACCTTATATGAAAAGAAAGACAACAAGATGGATGGGGAATCGAATGATATAAGGCATTTCATGCAATATTGTGAGGAAAGTTGAGAAATATTGTTTTCAATGTGAATGCCATATCCTGAGAGGAAAACTAGAGAACATTTTTCTCCGCCATTTTTGGCAACACTTTGCAACGATATTTCTCAAGTTTCCTCACAATATAGCATGGAATGCTTTATATCATTCATTTCGCCATCCCTTTTTCTTTATTTTCATATAAGGGACATTACTTTTGCATTAAAACTCAGCCAGCAAGCGTCGAGTGAAAGAGTGAGCGCACATTCTTGGTGTACTGTTACTGTGCATAGGTTTCGAGCCAATCCGAGCAATTTTAATTTTAACATGTAAACCTATTGCGGTTGTACACCGACCTATGGCGGCGATACATGCCACATTTCTCCAAAGTGGTGGGGGCTAGGAGGCTATAAAGCCGGAATCCTCAAGTACCAAAGGGTGGCATGAACATACTCTGAGATCAGCCTCCTACTCCCAACCAATCATGAGAAACAGCCGCGTACAGCCGCCACAGGTCGGTGTACAACAGCAATAGGTTTACATGGTGAGTGTACGGGTCAATATCCCCAAAGATTATTGGTCTAGGAGGCTGATATTGCAGTATGTTCATGTCTTCATGGTGTACTGTTACTGTGCATAGGTTTCGAGCCAATCCGAGCAATTTTAATTGTAACATGTAAACCTATTGCGGTTGTACACCGACCTATGGCGGTGGAACACGCCACATTTCTCCAAAGTGGTGGGGGCTAGGAGGCTATAAAGCGGTGGTCCTCAAGTACCAAAGGGTGGCATGAACATACTCTGAGATCAGCCTCCTACTCCCAACCGTACAGCCGCCACAGGTCGGTGTACAACAGCAATAGGTTTACATGGTGAGTGTACGGGTCAATATCTCCAAGGATTCTTGGTCTAGGAGGCTGATATTGCAGTATGTTCATGTCTCCATGGTGGACTGTTACTGTGCATAGGTTTCGAGCCAATCCGAGCAATTTTAATTTTAACATGTAAACTTATTGCGGTTGTACACCGACCTATGGCGGCAGTACACGCCACATTTCTCCAAAGTGGTGGGGGCTAGGAGGCTATAAAGCGGGAATCCTCAAGTACCAAAGGGTGGCATGAACATACTCTGAGATCAGCCTCCTACTCCCAACCAATCATGAGAAACAGCCGCGTACAGCCACCACAGGTCGGTGTACAACAGCAATAGGTTTACATGGTGAGTGTACGGGTCGATATCTCCAAAGTGTCTTGGGGTAGGAGGTTGATATGGCAGTAGGTTTATATCTCCATGGTGTACTGTTACTGTGCAGAGGGTTGAGTTGATTCAAGCAATTTTAATTTTATCATGTAAACCTATTGCGGTTGTACACCGACCTATGGCGGCGGTAAGTGCCACATTTCTCCAAAGTGGTGGGGGCTAGGAGGCTATGAAGCGGGGGACCTCAAGTAGCAAAGGGTGCCATTAATATACTCTGAGATCAGCCTCCTACTCCCAACCAATCATGAGAAACAGCCGCGTACAGCCGCCACAGGTCGGTGTACAACAGCAATAGGTTTACATGGTGAGTGTACGGGTCGATATCTCCAAAGTGTCTTGGGGTAGGAGGTTGATATGGCAGTAGGTTTATGTCTCCATGGTGTACTGTTACTGTGCAGAGGGTTGAGTTGATTCAAGCAATTTTAATTTTATCATGTAAACCTATTGCGGTTGTACACCGACCTATGGCGGCGGTAAACGCCACATTTCTCCAAAGTGGTGGGGGCTAGGAGGCTATGAAGCGGGGGACCTCAAGTAGCAAAGGGTGGCATTAATATACTCTGAGATCAGCCTCCTACTCCCAACCAATCATGAGAAACAGCCGCGTACAGCCGCCACAGGTCGGTGTACAACAGCAATAGGTTTACATGGTGAGTGTACGGGTCAATATCTCCAAGGATTCTTGGTCTAGGAAGCTGATATTGCAGTATGTTCATGTCTCCATGGTGGACTGTTACTGTGCATAGGTTTCGAGCCAATCCGAGCAATTTTAATTTTAACATGTAAACCTATTGCGGTTGTACACCGACCTATGGCGGCGGTACACGCCACATTTCTCCAAAGTGGTGGGGGCTAGGAGGCTATGAAGCGGGGGACCTCAAGTAGCAAAGGGTGGCATGAACATACTCTGAGATCAGCCTCCTACTCCCAACCGTACAGCCGCCACAGGTCGGTGTACAACAGCAATAGGTTTACATGGTGAGTGTACGGGTCAATATCTCCAAGGATTCTTGGTCTAGGAAGCTGATATTGCAGTATGTTCATGTCTCCATGGTGTACTGTTACTGTGCATAGGTTTCGAGCCAATCCGAGCAATTTTAATTTTAACATGTAAACCTATTGCGGTTGTACACTGACCTATGGCGGCGATACATGCCACATTTCTCCAAAGTGGTGGGGGCTAGGAGGCTATGAAGCCGGAATCCTCAAGTACCAAAGGGTGGCATGAACATACTCTGAGATCAGCCTCCTACTCCCAACCAATCATGAGAAACAGCCGCGTACAGCCACCACAGGTCGGTGTACAACAGCAATAGGTTTACATGGTGAGTGTACGGGTCGATATCTCCAAAGTGTCTTGGGGTAGGAGGTTGATATGGCAGTAGGTTTATATCTCCATGGTGTACTGTTACTGTGCAGAGGGTTGAGTTGATTCAAGCAATTTTAATTTTATCATGTAAACCTATTGCGGTTGTACACCGACCTATGGCGGCGGTAAACGCCACATTTCTCCAAAGTGGTGGGGGCTAGGAGGCTATGAAGCGGGGGTCCTCAAGTACCAAAGGGTGCCATTAATATACTCTGAGATCAGCCTCCTACTCCCAACCAATCATGAGAAACAGCTGCGTACAGCCGCCACAGGTCGGTGTACAACAGCAATAGGTTTACATGGTGAGTGTACGGGTCAATATCTCCAAGGATTCTTGGTCTAGGAGGCTGATATTGCAGTATGTTCATGTCTCCATGGTGGACTTTTACTGTGCATAGGTTTCGAGCCAATCCGAGCAATTTTAATTTTAACATGTAAACCTATTGCGGTTGTACACCGACCTATGGCGGCGGTACACGCCACATTTCTCCAAAGTGGTGGGGGCTAGGAGGCTATAAAGCGGGGGTCCTCAAGTACCAAAGGGTGGCATGAACATACTCTGAGATCAGCCTCCTACTCCCAACCAATCATGAGAAACAGCCGCGTACAGCCGCCACAGGTGGGTGTACAACAGCAATAGGTTTACATGGTGAGTGTACGGGTCAATATCTCCAAAGATTCTTGGTCTAGGAGGCTGATATTGCAGTATGTTCATGTCTCCATGGTGTACTGTTACTGTGCATAGGTTTCGAGCCAATCCGAGCAATTTTAATTTTAACATGTAAACCTATTGCGGTTGTACACCGATCTATGGCGGCGATACATGCCACATTTCTCGAAAGTGTGGGGGGCTAGGAGGCTATGAAGCCGGAATCCTCAAGTACCAAAGGGTGGCATGAACATACTCTGAGATCAGCCTCCTACTCCCAACCAATCATGAGAAACAGCCGCGTACAGCCACCACAGGTCGGTGTACAACAGCAATAGGTTTACATGGTGAGTGTACGGGTCGATATCTCCAAAGTGTCTTGGGGTAGGAGGTTGATATGGCAGTAGGTTTATATCTCCATGGTGTACTGTTACTGTGCAGAGGGTTGAGTTGATTCAAGCAATTTTAATTTTATCATGTAAACCTATTGCGGTTGTACACCGACCTATGGCGGCGGTAAGTGCCACATTTCTCCAAAGTGGTGGGGGCTAGGAGGCTATAAAGCGGGGGTCCTCAAGTACCAAAGGGTGGCATGAACATACTCTGAGATCAGCCTCCTACTCCCAACCAATCATGAGAAACAGCCGCGTACAGCCGCCACAGGTCGGTGTACAACAGCAATAGGTTTACATGGTGAGTGTACGGGTCGATATCTCCAAAGTGTCTTGGGGTAGGAGGTTAATATGGCAGTAGGTTCATGTCTCCATGGTGTACTGTTACTGTGCAGAGGGTTGAGTTGATTCAAGCAATTTTAATTTTAACATGTAAACCTATTGCGGTTGTACACCGACCTATGGCGGCGGTACACGCCACATTTCTCCAAAGTGGTGGGGGCTAGGAGGCTATAAAGCGGGTGTCCTCAAGTACCAAAGGGTGGCATCAACATACTCTGAGATCAGCCTCCTACTCCCAACCAATCATGAGAAACAGCCGCGTACAGCTGCCACAGGTCGGTGTACAACAGCAATAGGTTTACATGGTGAGTGTACGGGTCAATATCTCCAAAGATTCTTGGTCTAGGAGGCTGATATTGCAGTATGTTCATGTCTCCATGGTGTACTGTTACTGTGCATAGGTTTCGAGCCAATCCGAGCAATTTTTATTTTAACATGTAAACTTATTGCGGTTGTACACCGACCTATGGCGGCGGTACACGCCACATTTCTCCAAAGTGGTGGGGGCTAGGAGGCTATAAAGCGGGGGTCCTCCAGTACCAAAGGGTGGCATCAACATACTCTGAGATCAGCCTCCTACTCCCAACCAATCATAAGAAACAGCCGCGTACAGCCGCCACAGGTCGGTGTACAACAGCAATAGGTTTACATGGTGAGTGTACGGGTCAATATCTCCAAAGATTCTTGGTCTAGGAGGCTGATATTGCAGTATGTTCATGTCTCCATGGTGTACTGTTACTGTGCATAGGTTTCGAGCCAATCCAAGCAATTTTAATTTTAACATGTAAACCTATTGCGGTTGTACACCGACCTATTGGGGCGGTACACGCCACATTTCTCCAAAGTGGTGGGGGCTAGGAGGCTATAAAGCGGGGGTCCTCAAGTACCAAAGGGTGGCATGAACATACTCTGAGATCAGCCTCCTACTCCCAACCAATCATGAGAAACAGCCGCGTACAGCCGCCACAGGTCGGTGTACAACAGCAATAGGTTTACATGGTGAGTGTACGGGTCAATATCTCCAAAGATTCTTGGTCTAAGAGGCTGATATTGCAGTATGTTCATGTCTCCATGGTGTACTGTTACTGTGCATAGGTTTCGAGCCAATCCGAGCAATTTTAATTTTAACATGTAAACCTATTGCGGTTGTACAACGACCTATGGCGGCGGAACACGCCACATTTCTCCAAAGTGCTGGGGGCTAGGAGGCTATAAAGCGGGGGTCCTCAAGTACCAAAGGGGGGCATGAACATACTCTGAGATCAGCCTCCTACTCCCAACCAATCAGGAGAAACAGCCGCGTACAGCCGCCACAGGTCGGTGTACAACAGCAATAGGTTTACATGGTGAGTGTACGGGTCAATATCTCCAAAGATTCTTGGTCTAGGAGGCTGATATGGCAGTATGTTCATGTCTCCATGGTGTACTGTTACTGTGCATAGGTTTCGAGCCAATCCGAGCAATTTTAATTTTAACATGTAAACCTATTGCGGTTGTACACCGACCTATGGCGGCGGTACACGCCACATTTCTCCAAAGTGGTGGGGGCTAGGAGGCTATAAAGCAGGGTTCCTCAAGTCCTAAAGGGTGGCATGAACGTACTCTGAGATCAGACTCCTACTCCCAACCAATCATGAGAAACAGCCGCGTACAGCCGCCACAGGTCGGTGTACAACAGCAATAGGTTTACATGGTGAGTGTACGGGTCAATATCTCCAAAGATTCTTGGTCTAGGACGCTGATATTGCAGTATGTTCATATCTCCATGGTGTACTGTTACTGTGCATAGGTTTCGAGCCAATCCGAGCAATTTTAATTTTAACATGTAAACCTATTGCGGTTGTACACCGACCTATGGCGGCGGTACACGCCACATTTCTCCAAAGTGGTGGGGGCTAGGAGGCTATAAAGCGGGGGTCCTCAAGTACCAAAGGGTGGCATGAACATACTCTGAGATCAGCCTCCTACTCCCAACCAATCATGAGAAACAGCCGCGTACAGCCGCCACAGGTCGGTGTACAACAGCAATAGGTTTACATGGTGAGTGTACGGGTCGATATCTCCAAAGTGTCTTGGGGTAGGAGGTTGATATGGCAGTAGGTTCATGTCTCCATGGTGTACTGTTACTGTGCAGAGGGTTGAGTTGATTCAAGCAATTTTAATTTTAACATGTAAACCTATTGCGGTTGTACACCGACCTATGGCGGCGGTACACGCCACATTTCTCCAAAGTGGTGGGGGCTAGGAGGCTATAAAGCGGGTGTCCTCAAGTACCAAAGGGTGGCATCAACATACTCTGAGATCAGCCTCCTACTCCCAACCAATCATGAGAAACAGCCGCGTACAGCCGCCACAGGTCGGTGTACAACAGCAATAGGTTTACATGGTGAGTGTACGGGTCAATATCTCCAAAGATTCTTGGTCTAGGAGGCTGATATTGCAGTATGTTCATGTCTCCATGGTGTACTGTTACTGTGCATAGGTTACGAGCCAATCCGAGCAATTTTTATTTTAACATGTAAACTTATTGCGGTTGTACACCGACCTATGGCGGCGGTACACGCCACATTTCTCCAAAGTGGTGGGGGCTAGGAGGCTATAAAGCGGGAATCCTCAAGTACCAAAGGGTGGCATGAACATACTCTGAGATCAGCCTCCTACTCCCAACCAATCATGAGAAACAGCCGCGTACAGCCGCCACAGGTGGGTGTACAACAGCAATAGGTTTACATTGTGAGTGTACGGGTCAATATCTCCAAAGATTCTTGGTCTAGGAGGCTGATATTGCAGTATGTTCATGTCTCCATGGTGTACTGTTACTGTGCATAGGTTTCGAGCCAATCCGAGCAATTTTAATTTTAACATGTAAACCTATTGCGGTTGTACACCGATCTATGGCGGCGATACATGCCACATTTCTCCAAAGTGTGGGGGGTTAGGAGGCTATGAAGCCGGAATCCTCAAGTACCAAAGGGTGGCATGAACATACTCTGAGATCAGCCTCCTACTCCCAACCAATCATGAGAAACAGCCGCGTACAGCCACCACAGGTCGGTGTACAACAGCAATAGGTTTACATGGTGAGTGTACGGGTCGATATCTCCAAAGTGTCTTGGGGTAGGAGGTTGATATGGCAGTAGGTTTATATCTCCATGGTGTACTGTTACTGTGCAGAGGGTTGAGTTGATTCAAGCAATTTTAATTTTATCATGTAAACCTATTGCGGTTGTACACCGACCTATGGCGGCGGTAAGTGCCACATTTCTCCAAAGTGGTGGGGGCTAGGAGGCTATAAAGCGGGGGTCCTCAAGTACCAAAGGGTGGCATGAACATACTCTGAGATCAGCCTCCTACTCCCAACCAATCATGAGAAACAGCCGCGTACAGCCGCCACAGGTCGGTGTACAACAGCAATAGGTTTACATGGTGAGTGTACGGGTCGATATCTCCAAAGTGTCTTGGGGTAGGAGGTTGATATGGCAGTAGGTTCATGTCTCCATGGTGTACTGTTACTGTGCAGAGGGTTGAGTTGATTCAAGCAATTTTAATTTTAACATGTGAACCTATTGCGGTTGTACACCGACCTATGGCGGCGGTACACGCCACATTTCTCCAAAGTGGTGGGGGCTAGGAGGCTATAAAGCGGGTGTCCTCAAGTACCAAAGGGTGGCATCAACATACTCTGAGATCAGCCTCCTACTCCCAACCAATCATGAGAAACAGCCGCGTACAGCCGCCACAGGTCAATGTACAACAGCAATAGGTTTACATGGTGAGTGTACGGGTCAATATCTCCAAAGTGCAAGGTCATAGCCTCTCCCAACCACCACCTCATCCGATTAATTCCTAGGCTAGCTTTCAAATTAGACCATCCGTGAAGCTCTACGACCTTCCGTTAATTTTTCGATACATGTCAATGCATTGTCTATGCGGTGCTTTTTGGTTAGGTTAGGGTTAGGTTGGCAATATCTCCAAAGTGTCTTTGGGTAGGAGGTTGATATGGCAGTAGGTTCATGTCTCCATGGAGTACTGTTACTGTGCAGAGGGTTGAGTTGATTCAAGCAATTTTAATTTTATCATGTAAACCTATTGCGGTTGTACACCGACCTATGGCGGCGGTACACGCCACATTTCTCCAAAGTGGTGGGGGCTAGGAGGCTATAAAGCGGGGGTCCTCAAGTACCAAAGGGTGGCATGAACATACTCTGAGATCAGCCTCCTACTCCCAACCAATCATGAGAAACAGCCGCGTACAGCCGCCACAGGTCGGTGTACAACAGCAATAGGTTTACATGGTGAGTGTACGGGTCAATATCTCCAGAGTGAAAGGTCATAGCCTCTCCTAACCACCACCTAATCCCACTAATTCCTTGGCTAGCTTTCAATGTAGACCATCCGTGGAGCTCTACAACCTTCCGTTAATTTTTCGATACATGTCAATGCATTGTCTATGCGGTGCTTTTTGGTTAGGTTAGGGTTAGGTTGGCAATATCTCCAGAGTGAAAGGTCATAGCCTCTCCCAACCACCACCTCATCCCACTAATTCCTAGGCTAGCTTTCAAATAAGACCATCCGTGGAGCTCTACGACCTTCCGTTAATTTTTCGATACATGTCAATGCATTGTCTATGCTGTGCTTTTTGGTTAGGTTAGGGTTAGGTTGGCAATATCTCCAAAGTGTCTTGGGGTAGGAGGTTGATATGGCAGTAGGTTCATGTCTCCATGGTGTACTGTTACTGTGCAGAGGGTTGAGTTGATTCAAGCAATTTTAATTTTATCATGTAAACCTATTGCGCTTGTACACCGACCTACGGCGGCGGTACACGCTACATTTCTCCAAAGTGGTGGGGGCTAGGAGGCTATAAAGCGGGGGTCCTCAAGTACCAAAGGGTGGCATGAACATACTCTGAGATCAGCCTCCTACTCCCAACCAATCATGAGAAACAGCCGCGTACAGCCGCCACAGGTCGGTGTACAACAGCAATAGGTTTACATGGTGAGTGTACAGGTCAATATCTCCAAAGATTCTTGGTCTAGGAGGCTGATATTGCAGTATGTTCATGTCCTTATGGTGTACTGTTACTGTGCATAGGTTTCGAGCCAATCCGAGCAATTTTTATTTTAACATGTAAACCTATTGCGGTTGTACACCGACCTATGGCGGCGGTACACGCCACATTTCTCCAAAGTGGTGGGGGCTAGGAGGCTATAAAGCGGGGGTCCTCAAGTACCAAAGGGTGGCATGAACATACTCTGAGATCAGCCTCCTACTCCCAACCAATCATGAGAAACAGCCGCGTACAGCCGCCACAGGTCGATGTACAACAGCAATAGGTTTACATGGTGAGTGTACGGGTCAATATCTCCAAAGTGCAAGGTCATAGCCTCTCCCAACCACCACCTCATCCGATTAATTCCTAGGCTAGCTTTCAAATGAGACCATCCGTGAAGCTCTACGACCTTTCGTTAATTTTTCGATACATGTCAATGCATTGTCTATGCGGTGCTTTTTGGTTAGGTTAGGGTTAGGTTGGCAATATCTCCAAAGTGTCTTGGGGTAGGAGGTTGATATGGCAGTAGGTTCATGTCTCCATGGAGTACTGTTACTGTGCAGAGGGTTGAGTTAATTCAAGCAATTTTAATTTTATCATGTAAACCTATTGCGGTTGTACACCGACCTATGGCGGCGGTACACGCCACATTTCTCCAAAGTGGTGGGGGCTAGGAGGCTATAAAGTGGGGGTCCTCAAGTACCAAAGGGTGGCATGAACATACTCTGAGATCAGCCTCCTACTCCCAACCAATCATGAGAAACAGCCGCGTTCAGCCGCCACAGGTCGGTGTACAACAGCAATAGGTTTACATGGTGAGTGTACGGGTCAATATCTCCAAAGTGCAAGGTCATAGCCTCTCCCAACCACCACCTCATCCCACTAATTCCTAGGCTAGCTTTCAAATGAGACCATCCGTGAAGCTGTACGACGTTCCTTTAAATTTTCGATACATGTCAATGCATTGTCTATGCGGTGCTTTTTGGTTAGGTTAGGGTTAGGTTGGCAATATCTCCAGAGTGAAAGGTCATAGCCTCTCCCAACCACCACCTCATCCCACTAAGTCCTAGGCTAGCTTTCAAATGAGACCATCCGTGGAGCTCTACGACATTCCGTTAATTTTTCGATACATGTCAATGCATTGTCTATGCGGTGCTTTTTGGTTAGGTTACGGTTAGGTTGGCAATATCTCCAAAGATTCTTGGTCTAGGAGGCTGATATTGCAGTATGTTCATGTCTTCATGGTGTACTGTTACTGTGCATAGGTTTCGAGCCAATCCGAGCAATTTTAATTTTAACATGTAAACCTATTGCGGTTGTACACCGACCTATGGCGGCGGTACACGCCACATTTCTCCAAAGTGGTGGGGGCTAGTAGGCTATAAAGCGGGGGTCCTCAAGTACCAAAGGGTGGCATGAACATGCTCTGAGATCAGCCTCTTACTCCCAACCAATCATGAGAAACAGCCGCGTACATCCGCCACAGGTCGGTGTACAACAGCAATACGTTTACATGGTGAGTGTATGGGTCAATATCTCCAAAGATTCTTGGTCTAGGAGGCTGATATTGCAGTATGTTCATGTCTCCATGGTGTACTGTTACTGTGCATAGGTTTCGAGCCAATCCGAGCAATTTAAATTTTATCATGTAAACCTATTGCGGTTGTACACCGACCTATGGCGCCGGTACACACCACATTTCTCCAAAGTGGTGGGGGCTAGGAGGCTATAAAGCGGGGGTCCTCAAGTACCAAAGGGTGGCATGAACATACTCTGAGATCAGCCTCCTACTCTCAACCAATCATGAGAAACAGCCGCGTACAGCCGCCACAGGTCGGTGTACAACAGCAATACCCAGATAGCAAAAGACATTGATTCAACGTTGGATTTTGGTCAAATTGGTTCTTTTTGGTTGAGGTTGAAAAATCTATGTTAATTCAATGTTTTATTACAGATACCATTTCAACGATTGAAAAAGTGTTGTTGAATCAATTGTGACAGCGGTTGGTGATTTGGTCCGCAACTCGGCAAACCCCGAAATGCGCTAGAGGGCAAAATATATAAAAAAAATTTTTTTTCGTTTTTTGTTTTTTGGTGTATTACCAAAGTTGAAGTTGTGAAGAACCTACTTACTATAACAGACAACAGTTTTAGGGTCACGAAATACGTTTAATTAGTCTGCAAACTAAGCTCGTTTTTAGCTGATTTCGAGCCGGGCTTGGGGGCGGGCAGATCGATTAGCATGATTTGTTTTCATTGGCTATTGCTTCCGGGTTCTCCGCCCCAACCCTTCACCAACACGCCGGCTGTTTACATTCAATTATTTTACTGTCCCAAGTTTAACCATGGATGCTCCAGCGTTTGCTAAAGAGAAGACGGGGATGGCATCCAGGACATGGAAAGAGTTTGAAGAGCAGCTAAAACTCCAGCAGAGCAGGACTCGTTCGTACACGGAGTTTATTCTTGATGACCTGTGATACAGAGATGACTGTAACAAAGCAAGTTGCTACCAAGCGAACGCGAACGACGTAGCAGATTCACACCACTGCCAAGCATTCTGCTTTGCTTTGGGGTAAGCTGATCTTTATACTATCTGTGCTGTTTACATTACATTAACGTTAGTCGTTTAGCAGAAGCTCCTTTCTAAACAAGTGACTCAGTCTAGCTAGCATAACAGGCACTAGCACTAACTAACAAAGGCTAGCTAGCTAACGTTAGCTAACATGTTAGTTAGCTGAGCTAGCCCTTTGTTCCTAAACTAGCCAGCTACCTAGCACAGGGACATGGCTAGTTAGCTGAGCTAGCCCTTTGTTCCTACACTAGCCAGCGTGGTAGCTAATATCTAGCTAGGTAGCTATATTATAGAGAGAAACAGAATGAGAGAGCATGAGAGGTATGGTAGTCTGACACCTTTTTCTTTGTTTTGTTTACAGGATGAGCAAAAACCAGCTCCAGCTTGTAAGGAATTGCAGCTCTCCCTTCATACCAGCCAGCAAGAAGATCACTGCACTACAGCTTTGATTTTGCACAACAGGTGAGAATACGTTCATCCTATCATGCATTAGCTAGTCTATTTAATCAACACATTCTTGTACTATTTTATCTATATGGAGTGCCAGTACTGTGGGCAATAGTTTAATGTATTTTCCTCCTTCTATTCTATTGCAGTTTTGATGCTGAGAGACCTGGCATGGTTGTGGCCAGAGAACACTGTGATGCACCGGCGCAAGCCTGATGTCCTGCCCCCCAGAGAAGGTCTTCTTGTGCAAGCCCCACCCGGACTGGACATGGCCAGACAGACGTATCTCTTTGACAAGATCAGAGAGTTCTGTTCTGATGAGGGACGAGACGTCACATGTCCCCCGCCAAACTCCACAGCAGCTCAGAACAAGACTGTCCGCTTGTAGATTCACTGCAGATCATCAGGACGGACAGCACTGCAGGAGAAAGGCCACAGCCTTTCCTGTTTTCCTGTTTGTATACTGAAGCGTTGCTTGTTCTCTTGCACAGACTTGCCCACACTTGCACAGACTGCATTGTTAGAATATTGAATACTGAGCTGAGTACTGTTGTTATTACCTTGAGTATTGAGCTGGGGACTGTTATTACTTTGTTGTACACTTGATCACAATGAACACTATGCACCTTGTCTATAAAACAGACAACTGACTGTACACTTTAACACTTAGACTGTTGCCTTTTTTTGTACACTTAACTACTTATGCTTGTACTTTATATCATGTATGTGACAATAAAGAACGTTAAATTTGAACTTCATCTTATATTGTTCTTAACTGCATTTACAACACAAGATTAATACTGACTCAAAGAGTGTGGGGTCATCAGTGAGAGAGCACCCCACTTGGCTGCCACTCTCAGGTAATACCCCAAGTTGACAGCCACTCTGACAGATAATGACAGATCGTCCAGTGGGGGAGTGGCTGGGGGAGGGGTTACCAGGCTATTGTTCACGCCCATTACCTGGCAGTCAGAGGTGTGAAAATGTTGGAGAACTTTGGAGGGGGATTTCTCAGCTAAGTTGATTTGGCAGTACTAGCATTCAAATAAGCATATCTTCTTCAAATATGTTCAGATTTCAATGTATGAGACCTCATTTGAAAGCAATTACAATCTGCACTTTCATAATCTGTAAAAAACTGAAAACTGAAAATGCCTAGTTGAGGACCAAATTACCAGCGGCGGTCACATATACTCTGGACCTAGATCCAATAATGCATTAATTTATTGTTTTGATAGTCACAGCATAGGTTAACTGTTGCTTTAGCTGGATGAAGTAGCTCTCCTATGGGGTAGGAATAGATCATTCTCATGTCATTCTTCATGCGTCATGAAATCGAGGATGACACAGCAGGTAGCTGGCAGCTGAATTCTGCTTGTTCAATGTGGTTTAGTTGTCATTTCATGTAGGCTATACATTAAACGGATTTCTCATGTTTGAAACCAATTGTTCACATGTCGTTAGCAGTACTTATGTGAGAAAGGGCGTTTTTTAAGGCTTGCTACCTGTTGATCACACGTGTCTGGTTGTCAGAATTAAAGGACAATGCTCGTTTTTGACAACCTGGACCTTATTTACGACATATTATAAGACGTTTGACTCACCGAGATCACTTTGGTGTAGTTCGGAGGCATGTAGAAGAAATTTAAAATCCAGCACGAGCCAGTATATCCATGTAATGGCGGTGGTGGGGGCACTTAGAATGCAGTTTCTAAAAATCTATTTTCTGCCGCGAAACGGTTGTTTTCATCAATCTGTCTTCATGATTCGCTAGTTGTGCTTACATAGAGCATAGGCCTGTGGTGGTATTTCACATGCCTCTGTAATATGATCTTCCTCACTTGCTCCAGCACGCATGCGCACAGCGTGCTGGAGCAACGATTGCGCGCTGTGCGAGGAAGCTATTTCGTTTCGAAAGACGTTTCTAAAGATCATATTACAGAGGCATGTGAAAAACCACCACAGGCCTATGATCTATGTAAGCACAACTAGCGATGAATCCGGATTCCAAGCCCACACCAGCAGCCACGCCCAACACTACCATCCCCACGGGTCCATCTCATAATCTCATAATAATAAGAACAGTAAAGGATTTCCCTGCAACTATTCGAACCCGTCCCCCTGGGTGAGGAACGGTGCTGATATGGAGAGAGTCAGTCCTAACCCTGATCTTATCAATGAAATTTGATCTGAAACTTCAAAACGTTATGAATGACAGTTAGCTTTACCCGTCCAGTGATTGGTCAGATAAACTGTCCTGTAATGTCCCTGCTTCAGCTCTAATGAATATGTCTCGACTGTAACCTGAGGATTCACCTGTACAGAATAACTCTGCTTAACACACTTGACCACTATTGGCATGACCACTCCCTACAACCTGTGGATGAAAGGATGTGATTAGGGTGTGGTGTGAGTGAACTGTGTGAAAGTGTCCCGTCTTCCACCCGAGGTAGCGCTGTCCGTCCCCTCGAGGTGCTGCACGTGATCACTCGCGTCCAGAGTAAACCGGAAGGCCTTCTCCAACTCCATCTGTGGTACAGGAAACAAAAAGGAACTATCACAGTATCAGATGTTCTACAAGGTATATTGGTTATAATGCCCTGATGGAAGATGAAAATAAAGGATTAATTATCATGAAACACTGTCAGACTTTGGCTTGTCGGCTCAGGATCTACGCTCTTACTAAGACCCTAACACTCATTTCTGTCCCTTTCAGCAGAGCTACAGTCATTGAACAGTGGCACATATTGGGATATTTCAGAGAATGCCCCAAAATGCGTTCTTCACCCCGAGTTTGCCCTCATGCCTAAGACGCATGATTCTTTAGCTCAAGGGCTCTGTTCGAACAACACTGCCATCGTTGTCCCTGACTTTTGGAGTGTTAGGCCACTGATGTTATTTGATGATTGTCTACGTCCTGAGTCCCTGAGAGTGTCTCAACCTGAGTGTCATGACCTGTGGTGGTTCTAATCATCAGAGGGCGGTGGTTCAACCACCTTGCATTGGCAAACGATGTTCAAAGCGTCTGGCCAAGGCACACCCTCCTGGTGATACTTGGTGAGCCTCTCCTTGATGACGCGATTCATGCGTTCTGTCTGACCACTGCTCTGGGGATGATAGGGACAGTGGAGTGATGGTATCAATCTGATAAGGTGGAGACGTTTGGACTGGTGACAGATGTTTTGGACTGGGTTCTTGATTTCGGGCCGCATTCTTGGCTGCTTGGTCCGCCAAAGCGTTCCCTCGGCTGTCAGCGGTGTCACCACGCGTGTGGCCCTTGACCTTCAGCACCGTCACTTCTTGTGGGAGGCGGATCGCCTCAATCAGTTCTCCATCGATGGTGAAGGCTGTCCACGGCTGCACCTCTTTTGCCAGGGGCACACTGTAGAAGCCTTGTGTCATGTCTATGACGGTGAACCATTTGTGCTCTGGTTTTAGGGCACTGAAGATGGTCGATGGGTCCGCCACTAGGGGCGCCAATTTGTCCACATACTCGTTTGCCACTCTGTAGTCCACACAGAGGCGCCATTCTCCCGAAGGTTTCAAGACTGGCCACGCCGGGCTGTTGGAGGCGCTGCTGGCTTTCTTCAGGACCCCCCGTTCTTCAAAGATTTTGAGGAGTGGTTTGACCCCTTAAACTGCTCGGGGAGAGAGTGGATATTGACGAGTGCATGGTGGCGGCCTGCCTGTGTACTGTAGGTGACCGGGTCCATTTTCAGAAGTCCACAATCATTTTTGTCTTTTGCCCATATGGGATGCTGGGTTAGGTCTGGTTTAGTCACTCGTCTCAGTTTTGTGAGTCAGATTTTTCCCCCTTGGAATTCAAGAGATGAGTTAATTTGAGTCAGGACGTCAAGTCCTAAGAGAGGATCTCCTACGAGCCCCACCCAGATTGATGTTTGGAACTTGTGTTGTAACCGGAGGGGGCCTTTGACCCTAGGGAAGGATGTTTCCCCATTGGAGCGGGAGTCAAGAGAGATTCTGGAGGTGGGGGCCGAGTAGCCCCCCCCCCCCCGAAGCAGAGCCAGAGACTGATGGGTGTGTGTGAGCTGCCGACAGAGAGAGGATATCCCTGCCGTTGGGCTAAAGAAGAGAGGTAGCCTACCGCTCAGTGAGCGGATGAGAATGAAATAATAAAAGTTTTGGCCCTTTATTTGTTGGGACCAAAGTGTGTGTCTACGCACCGGGTCTCGGGTCCGGTTTCAACACTTCTGGACAGCTCCTACACCGCTCAGTTTGTCAATGACACTCAAGTCGAGAATAGATAGCTGTATATGTGCAGTTGAAAAACTGCTGGACGTCTGTTCTACACCACTCGGATTCTGTCCTAAAACACGCGAGCTGAGAATTAGTCAGTTGTCTATTGGGCACCTGCTCTAACACTCGGATTCTGTCCTAAAACACGCGAGCTGAGAATTAGTCAGGTGTCTATTGGGCACCTGCTCTAGCACTCGGATTCTGTCCTAAAACACGCAAGCTGAGAATTAGTCAGGTGTCTATGTGCACATATAATTGGAGCTCTTTAGAATGCATTCATAAATTATTGCAGGTATACCTTTATTGTTATAAATATGTCTAGACATTTAATCATAGTTTAATGTGTTGGAGGCTATGTGTGTGGTTTATTAGATTGGTTCTTTCTTGAGAGACAGAGCACTCACCGCCCGTTGTATGGCTCTGAATGGCTCGAAACCCAGGTCAGTTCAGGCAAGGCGTCCCCCCTCTCTGGTCTGTGTTCGGCTGGTATTCGGGTTGTGCTTGGCTCTGTCTTCATCCGGGTCTCACGGCACCAAATTGTTGGCTTTCGGCTCTGTCTTCAATCCGGATCACGGCACCAAATTGTTGGCTTTTGGCGTTTTTCTTCTTCTGTTGCTCTGCGTTGTGTATTTTTTTTGTAAGCCTTGAGTTGCAGCACCATCTAATTATGAACCACGATGTTAATAGCTTTCTTGTTGTGATAGTCTTTGATGAAATCACCCAACACGGGATTGGAAGCGGCGACAGATGGTAGATTTATTGTACAAAGATACAATCACATGGAACACTGGGATGTTTCCCTAGTCTCTGTCTCTCCCTGCTTCTCTGCTGGCTGCGGCTGTGGAGTGAAGTCAAGGCCTTAGACTTCCCTCCCCACATGGTGTTATCAGCGGGCCTGCCTGCTGGGAGCACCGAATCTGTCCGTCTGAGTTGCCTACCGTTTCCAAATCAAAGTCTCAAGGTTTGGTCGAGACGTTAAATAGTGCTCTCTCGGCCCACCCCCCACGCCTAGGCCTGCCCGTTTAGGTGAAGCTAGATTGGTGGAGGAGTGACCATACAGATGTGTCGCCTGTCACCCTAACATGATATCTTAATCACCATTGGTTGTCAGCCTAGGTTGTGTCTGTTTATAGT
The DNA here is from genome assembly GCF_949987555.1 of Borostomias antarcticus. NCBI lineage: Eukaryota > Metazoa > Chordata > Actinopteri > Stomiiformes > Stomiidae > Borostomias > Borostomias antarcticus. Next base: position 805,872 of record NW_028175841.1, read on the forward strand.
GTCCCATAGAGATGTGTCATTAATACCCCAGAGGAGAGGCCCCCCCTGTGGCTTAAGTGTGACCTCTTGACACCCACTACCCTGAACGGCCACAGCAGCATCAGCTGTCTCCTTCTATCCCTTCCACTGCACATCCCAGACTGTTTACATGAGCACAAAAACACACAAACAAGCATTACATTGACTTTAAGACTCTGTTACCTATATTCTTCAACGTGCCTGAACGGGAAACCGGTGTCTGGTGTTGCAGTAATAGCTGTCACTTTAACTCGGTCGCTTCCGGGTCGGATGTTAGTTTGTTTTGATTGACTTGCTGTTCTGTGTCATCATCATCATCAACAAAGCCTGCCAGGCGCACACACACACACACACACACACACACACACACACACACACACACACACACACACACACACAGCCAGCCAAGGATGCCAAGGCAAGTTCGAGTACCGCCACGTGAACTTGGCAAACAGACAACCCGAGGCTGAGCTCAAAATGGATGCTGTTTAAAATCTAGCTCATGATTCGTTTTAGACACCAACAGCAGTCATCGGTCATGATTTCTGTCTGATCTACCCCTGCACTGCCCTTGATAAGAATCACCCACTGACGACAATGCAGCTATATTCAGTCCCTCCAGAAAAACGCGATTATGCGATCGCATAATTCATTGCATAATCAGGCAAAAGGCGCAATTTATGCAAGGGTCACATAATTTTAGAAAGAGCGCATTTTCACCGCGATAATCACTGAACTCAACGCAAAAAACGTGGAATATATGGGGCTCGCTTGATTTCATACTTCCCGCATTTTTCTGCTTCAAGTTGTAATGTTTTTCACCTCGTTTGTAGGGTTGCCACCTTCAATGGGGAAAGATAAGGGACACCTTGCCAGCATCCCCATGCTCACGGAACACACATCAAGCAGGGGTCTGGGGGTCCTCCCCCATGAGATTATGAGGGTCAGACATCTCATTTCCTGCATTCTAGTGAATTGCACCAATTTCTGTTTAATATATCAAGTTCAAAGTCCTCTGCTATTCTCATCATGAATTAAGGAAATAAATAGCCAATAAGTGTAGGCTAAAGCACAGCTGCATCGATTATATTAAGATCAAATCAATAAACATCAGATCATAGACATGGGCAAAATGTTTGGTCTGATAAACTTGGAAATAGCAAATGACCTGGACGACCACAGAGACCAGACATCGGGGGTTGTTTATAAGTTCCAATGCTGCCTTTTAAGGCTGCCTTCAATCATGACGCCGGTCTATACCGTACCTGGTCTAGGCGCTCTCGCATAGGCTATGGTTTTGTTATTTCTCCTATCATTCCAAGCATGTGAAGACGTAGTGTAGGCTATATGCATTAGAGTGGGGTGTGCACGAAAATACAGGACAGGTTCTTGCATTTTTCGCATATTCTCGCAATATTCTGAAGTTCCCGCAACTTCAGAAAATCCCAGCATTTTCAACGCATAAAATCACATAAAAACCCTGCATATTCCAATCAAGGATTTTTGCCTGCATAATCAAGGATTTTTGCCTGCATAATCAAGGATTTTTGCCTGCATAATCAAGGATTTTTGCCCGTGTTTTTCTGGAGGGTTAGGGTTAGGGACTGCACTTTTATAGCGCTTTTTATCCAAAACATAAGAATGTAACTTGACCCGCGGTATTCTAACAGGCGCTTTACGGCATTCCGCACCACCGCTCGCCTGCCCATAGGGGCGCAGTAATACCACTCATTGACCCATTGCTGTAGCTCATCTCGCACATTAGATGAGCCTACCGTTATCAAACTCCTTGTTCTCTGTCTGGTTGTAATTTAATTATTACGAACAAAGCCTATCTATTTACAGTTTCTATCTCTGTAACTGTCGCCGGGTCTATATCTGTTAACTGTCGGGACAAGTAGAAGTTTAATACAGTAGGCTAACTGAGTGTTCTCATATGGAACATGGCATCAGGACGAGTAAGATGGCTAATGGAGATGACCAGAGATGTGTTTGAAATGGTTCACTCACTCCCTATTCCCTATTACCATGGATGTATTGAGTGCGACTCATAGTGAACTACATGGGGAATGATTTAACAGTTTTGGGACACTACATGGAATGTCACTGCGTAAGATATTCATGACCGAACAAGCAGACGCGCCGATCACTGATGGCAGCAGGTTGAAATATCAGGTAGTATTCAGGTTCCATGTTTAGTTGAATGATAAATCCCATATAAATGGTTGTAATTCTAATGATGTGCAAGTGTGATTTTGTCAACTTTAGTGCTGTCTGCTAATAGCAGGCTGTGAAGCTGCACGATAAGACCGTGATGGCAAGTTAGCTCACAACAGCAGCTTCATAATATTAACGGTAGCTGTCGGTGGCTAAAAAGCAGATAGCTAACTTTACAACGATGATTCCTGTAGCTATTTTGATTTTGATGCTATAAGTTCAACTTCTGTTTCTCGGGCAGGAACGGAGACAAACTTTCATTAGCAGCAAAGCAGCTAGAGGAATGATCTTAACATTAGCTAACTGCTTTAGCTACTGATAGCTACCGTCTTCTTCACTTCTCCTTCGGTAAAACATGACACCGTTGTGTTGTGGTATTGTGGAGGGCTTAGGCAGAAGCAGGAAGAGAAACCACTTTTGCCCCATATAAGTAAAATAATGGTCTCATAAGCATTTTTCGATTGTAAAATTGTGTTCACTTGTTTTAGTTTGCAAACATATGCAATTTTCTTAGCATATCTACTGGATACATGATAACATAGCTTTCAAGTTTCGTGCGAGCAAGTCGTGCCTGCAAGCCAGGGAGAATTGACAGGAGACCGTGGCGGGACAAAAGTCGCATCCCGTAGAGGGACAGAAGTCGCATTGTGATGGCTTAGAACCAGAGGGGTGCGCGAGTGACATTTGGGCAGAATGAACAGGTGAAATGAAAGCTCTCGAAGAGATCTTTCTAATGCTATTGGTCAGCTTTGTATGTAGTTTTAATGTGAAAGATAGGCTACATCTTGAATGCAGTCAAGACAAATTATTTTGCCTCTTAACTTTTGTCAAACCCCCTGGTTCCAGTCAATTGGATTATAGGCTATAGGCTACTTTCGTTTACAATGACGTTACCTTATGAACACAAATAGCTTAACCTATAGGCCTACATAAAAACAATAGCCTAAAACCATGTTTATTTACAATGTATTTTCTTTCATTGAAAGCATGCCAATAGTTAGGGTGAGGAAAACGACGCGCGGTCTCTTTAGCCCTGAGACCATCAGGCAGGCAGCTCAGGAGGTCGTTGAAGGCTTTATATATTATTATGATATTATGTCTAATAATACATTCGTTGAAAGTAAAGAGAATTACATGCCAAAATAATCAGATAGGACACACTTTGCAGCAGTGCGACTTTTGCCCCTCTCCTATGAGACTTTTGTCCCGCTTGGCTCGCCCGCCCGCGACAAGAGCTGAATTGTAGTCAGCTTTCCCCGCTGCGCGCAGGACGCGTGCGTCCCCCGCTGATCCGAGCGAGAACGCAGGCGGAATATCGCTCCCCGTCTGAAACGGCCTTGACTCCTGGAATCCTAAGGTCTTTCATATTGAAATTCTCTTGATGGTCTGGGGAGTTGCGAGACGTGTTAAGGGAGTGTTAAGGGAGTGCATCAGTCGTGAGCCTTGACAGTAGGCTAACAGCCTGCGCTGCGCTCAGCACAAAGTTGGATGAATGGATGGACTTACTGGAATCCTGGAAAATGTTTATTGCGCTCTAAAATCATGAAAGCATAAATGTAAAAATGCAGCAACAAAAGTAGTCTAGATGAGATGGTGGTTTAAATGAATGGCAACACGTAGCCTAGAGGAAAGCATCAATTGAGACTGGTGATAATGCTGATCATCTACAGCAGACCTGGGCATTGTACGGCCCCCGGGCCACATACGGCCCTTTGGTTGACTCTGACCGGCCCGTGTAAGGCTAATTGGAAATTACAAAATAAACATATTTTCTAACTTTACCTCATGCATGGACTAAAGCTGCATTGCTTTTATTTTGAAGTTGTTTTTTATTCACGTGCATAATGACGCAATACGTATATCAAGACGTGCACATGATTGGATCCTTGTCACAAGACGACTTTAGCCCTCAAAATGTCCGCTAAAAAAAGAAAGGTAGATGCTGAATGCAGGGTTTTCAACAAAAATTGGACTGTATTTATTTACTGAAGTCGGAGGTAAAGCCGTGTGTTTAGTTTGCGGGGAGCAGATCGCCGTGTTTAAGGACTACAATGTGAGTCGGCATTACGAGACGAAACACGCAGAGAAATATTAAAACTTGACTGACGCTGGAAGGGCGCGGACATCGGAAGCTTTGCTAGCGAAGTTTACGAAATCCAGGTATAGATCCTCTCTCACTGATGATCATCTGTCAGCTGTGCTTCGCATCTCCACCTCAGACATTCAACCTGACTTCGATGCACTCGTTAAAGCCCAGCAGAGACTAGATTTCTCTCACTGAACAAGAAAAGAGAACTTAAAAACACCAAATGAGGTGGTTAGACTACAAATGTTGGCATGTGTAAAGGCACCAACTAGCAGTGAACTGGGACACTTTCTTTGGAAGCCTTTTTCTCAAAATCACAGTTCAGTGATGTTTAGTGACAGTTCAATATGATGTATCTTGCTTAATATTTGGAGTACAAAGACAATATTGTGATGTCTTTAGAATGCTAAGAACCTCTTTCCAACAGTAAATGAAACTCAAAATGTGTTTGAGTGAATGTGACTGAAAATGTTCACTAATATGAGTCACAAATGGTGAAAAACTTTCATTTTGTTTACCATTGTTTTGGGAAATTTGATTTAATAAATGACATTTTTTTGTAAGGCAACCTCACTTTTTCATTGCTTAACTATAACATATACTCTTACCAGCTTGTCAAAACAATGCTATTTACTGCTTTTTATAAAGAAATACAATGATTATTATGCAGAATTGAGTTCAGCCTTTTGGCCCGGCCCTCCACAATATTTTCAGTTTCTCATGTGGCCCCATGGAAAAAATAATTGCCCACCCCTGATCTACAGTCTACCTCTGGCTGAGTTTATGGTTACAACCATTCATCTCTTACACATGGGCCTATACAATACTTGCACAATCTACTTTGGACGTTAAATCCATCCATCTAACAATCAAACTAGCGAATTCAATCCAACACCTGTGGCCGGTCATGGCAAAGCACCCGCTAACGCAGGCTACCCCCCTCCCCACGATCCAGGGCTAGGAAACCGGTTCATCCAGTTTATTTGAATATAAAAGAATTTGGGGGGGGGTTACAATAGTCTAGTCCAGGTTCGCTGGCGAGTGACGAGCTAGTCAGATGGCGCATGCATGTGTGGACATTGTAGGCCGATTCTGTAAAACCTAAAGAATAAAAGTAGGCTACGTTCAACATTCATTGGAGTGGTCCAGTTGGATAGGCTAGTCTAATCTAAATAAATTGAGGACCTGTATTTTCAGTGTTTGCTGGTAGCGAATGCCACAGACAGACAGAGAGGAAATCTATTAGTTTCATTGTTTCATTGTTTGTGCTCTGTATGCACAAGATAGTTAATGTTCGGATATAATTGGCAGTAGGGCGGGGAAAAACCCTATCAAAGGCCAAGATTAGAAGGGATTTGAAGATATAATTGGTCATTTTAAATGGGCCTACTTTATCTTTTGATGCCTATTTGAACGGACTGCATCGATCAATGCAATGACTGTCCATGTTTTTCAGTTTTACCCTTTTCATCAATAAAACATCATTTTTACAACCATGTCTCATTGATTGGGAAGGCATTTAGAGCTGCCGGTCTATTAGCCTACATTCGGACTCAGAGGATGACATAACTGTTTATTGAGAAACAATTGATAGGCAGGCTGGGCTATACAAAGAAATACCACAATGCATGTAGTCTAGATATATTACATCATAGTTAGGCTATAGCCTACACTTTATGGTAGACTGCCCTCTCGCTCGCTAAGCAGGCTACATTGTGGCTGTTTTGTTCATCGCAGAAGCCTATAGCCTAGGCTACACATTAAAAAAATGTTTTTTTTATATAGGCCTAGAAGGAATCAGAATATGTGGAAATTTAATTTTAGCCTATTTTAATACAATTCAAATTCTGCTTAGAGGGAATTATTTTCAACGGACATTATGACCTGAGCATAATTAATAATTATCTAAGTTAATATAGGCCTATGAGAACGCAACGCTTTTTACGGTAGGCTAGGCCTATGCGTCTTGTGATTGTACTGTAGCCTAGGCTACAACTTAAGGCTTGCCCTATTGAATTCCTTTTATAGCCGACTAGGCTACTCATTATTATCGAATTATCTAGTTGATATATGAATAAAACAATAAGCCGTTTTAATGGCTATGGGCTACTAGTTGTAGGCTGTACACGAGTTGATGCGCTCTGCTCTTACGCACGGTTGAGGCGGCAGCTCAAATACACTTCGCACATATCCTCTGCACCTTGGCAGTGCAACTGCCACAGACAGCTATGGTGCACTTCATGCATTGGTAGACAGTTCTGTTCTTGCTGCAGCTTGTCTTCACCATGCAGGTATTTTGAGGGGGGTATTCTTCTGTGGACACTGCGTGGGGCGCCGCCAGTGGCTATTTGGACGCCAGAGCGCGCAGCTCTTCAGCCAACTGGAGGATGTCGCGTCTGGGGAGGCTCTGCGTCTCTCCACCAGTCCCCAGCGAGTCCAAGCCCCCCCATTGAATAATACTTATTTATAATAGCCTACATAGCGCGAAACTGTGCATATAATAGGCTGTAGCCCGCGCGAAACTGCGCATTCCCTATAGCCGTTCATTGAACGGCTGGCGGCCGGTATAAATAAATAAAAACATACACGATATTTTCTTATTTGAATGATTTTGAATATATATATATTCAAGATCATTCAAATAACAAAATATTGTGTATATTGTGCATGTGAACGCACTCACTGTCAAACCTGCCGCTATCTATGCACAAGATAGTTAATGTCCGGATATGATTGGCAATGAGTGATCTTTACTCATGGCGACTATGTCAATTTTGTATGGATCCACAAGTCGATCAAGCTTATTTTTTCTTTGTATCGTGCTGAAGCCATATAGTCTACTGCGTTCAGACTTGGCTACATTAGCTGGTGCCCCGTCTTCAAATTTACTTCCGGGGTTTATGAGTAGCCTACCAGTTGAATGCGTTCCAGAATCAAAACGCAAAACCCTCACGTTCACCACATCTTTACTAACAAATATATTTACAATACTGTTATTTTGCGCATTTGACCTAACAGCCACCACGTCTTGACCCGACGTCAGTTACCGAGATAGATAGGCTACTGTAGGCCTAGATATAGGTGTTCGTAATAATTAAATTACATCCAGATGGAGAAAACATGTGTTTGAGAACAAGGTAATAATAACAATTAAACGTTATTTGTATAGCACCTTATACAGATAAATTCAGCTCAAAGTGCTTTACAACAGAGCATTTAAATTAAAGAATGTGAAACTTAATGATGCTTCATTCGTAGACTATAGGAGAAAAACACTGAGCCCAGCCTGCTAAATCTACTCAAAGACGCCACCTGGCGGTGGTGCATCACTAAAACGAAATAACACCCGTCTGAAAAAAAGACATTTCTAACTTCCCACATCTGTACCACTAGAGGGCAGGATAAAATGTCAGTTGTTTGATGGAGACTTGGGCGTTGGAAGAGACTTTTGACAGGCTTTTGGAAGTGACTTTTGAATGACAAATACATTTTTCCAAAGGTCTCAGAGCCACTACATTAGGTGAGTGTTATGTAAGAGAGAGCTTCACCAATTTTGGTGCTTCTGTGGCATTTCATACATTTTCACAATTAGAGGGCAGCATACATTTGCAATGGGAATTGGAGATGATTGTGCAGTGTTCACTGTGCAGTCTAGGTCGCAGGCCTCGCAGAACTGTACCGCATTTTGCAATATTCTTGCAGTGAGTCAATTCCAAAGGATCATTTCTGCAATATTCTTGCATCCTTGAAACCTGGACCCTCAGATTAAAAGTCTGATGCTCTACCGACTGAGCTATCCGGGCCCTCACAGTCTAGTCGGGATCAGGCCCTTTCCACGACGTCCAGAAAAGATCTAGTTTCTAATCAAAGAAAAAGGCACAGACCAGGATATTGCTCTTTATATTACCAAAGAGCCTATCAGAAGCTCTGTCCTCGGCTGCTGCTCAGTGAAGGGAGCCCTAGCTCTAGTGACAAAGATACAGTCTCTGCATTGGCCGGGAATCGAACCCGGCCCTCCCGCGCGGGGGCCAGGGATTCTTTAGCTAAAACTCCATAAACCGTTTCCCATGCATTCTCAATGGTACTGCTAAATCACTACGGATGTAATATACTTTTGGCCACAACATTGGCGTCTATAGGCTTGTGGCGCTGTTCCAGGTTTTCCTTTTACGCTGCCGGAAATCTCATTGAAGAAGAAGACGAATATTTTCCCTTTCAACAACAACAATATAGCTGAATCCCAATCTGAGTGCGCAAACCGCACTTGCGGCCCCTCGCACTTGTGGCCTGAGGCCTGAGCACTTAATTGACGTCAGCTGGAAGGGCCAGAGGGTGCAGGGCCGTGAATTAAATGGGACAGCACTCCCAGTTTCGCTCAATGCCCCTCCCACTTCGTTTTCATTGGCTGCCGCGTTCCTCAGATGCAGAGGCTGCTCTGACGCTCCCTTCAGCTCTGCAAATTGACCGATTGACGTCTGTTTTAATTTAATAATAATTAAAAAATTAGGTTGGGTGGGATATGTTTGCAGCATGTGGATTTCAAGATAAATGTAGTGTTATCTGCAAATGTCATCATTTATGTGTGATGCACTCGGATCATGACTCGGATGCACTCAAACCCTAACCCTAACCCTAACCCGTGTCACATGAGACGCGGTGGGCTGTGGGTATTTTCTGCTCCTAAATCCGTGAAATTGCGGACTTTCGGTAAGTGCGGTTACAGTGCGCAAAATGGCGGTGTGGCGCACTTGTGGACCTAGCAATTCCGTTTTGGAACTACCCTGAGCCCTTGTGGACTTAGCGGGAACGCGCATGTAAGGCCACAAGGCCGCGAGTGCTCTGCACTTTCGCCTAAGTGCGCGATTTGGGATTCAGCTTATGGCTACTACGGTACAGTCGCAAGTTGGCTTGCACATAGACCGTGGTCCAGGGCGATATCCTACGTATAGGACTGCTCACTGCTGCCGCCCATGTCGGGGATGATGCATTACATCTTAAATGGTGTTGAGAGACTTTAAGATGTAATGCATCATCCCCGACATGGGCTGCAGCAGTGAGTAGGCTAAACAAAGCAGAGAGCGCCGATTCGCCGGTAGAAGAAGACAGTCGATCCGCTGTGGATATAAAACATTTAAGTGTACAAATGTGCCCTTTATTTGAAAGGTGGGGGACTACAAACTGTAGCGCCTTAGGAGAAAAGGCTTTCATCTTTCCAACGATGTGTTTACTTTGGTGAGTAACGAAACGGTTTTGTCTGTAGAGTCGGACGACCGGGCCGATGAAGCGCTTTCATAGGCAAATTGCATTGAGAGTAACAGGGCGTTATACGTAGGATATCACCCTGGACCAGATCTAGCTTGCACAGAGGAGTTTAACGTCGTTGTTACAGTGGTGAGTCTCGTAATTAGTAATTTTAATCATGTTGACATGATCAAATCTCGTTTTAGACATGACACTCATTCATGATAATGTGTAGTTTCAAGTGCTAGTAAGTTACAGCTCCATTAGTGGTAGTGTTGCTGTGTTTTTCAATGGGAAACGTAGCCAGCTACATGAGCTAACGTTATACAGTTAGATAGACTTGCATAGAGTAGCATAAGTTAACGCCGTTATTACATCGTTGACTCATGAAAAGTGTACTTTTAATCATGTTGACATGATCCAATCTTGTTAAGACATGACACTCAGCCACGACCATGTTATGTTTCATATTCTAGTGTGGATCACAGATTCACTCGACCCGCACAGTTGGTGTATCGTTACCAATAATGTGGAATGATAATCTGGTTGTCTAGTTTGAAACTACTCGATATTGGGTATGCTACTTTGCTCCTGTAAATGGGTAGGCTACTTTGCTCCTGTAAATGGGTAGGCTACTTTGCTCCTGTAAATGGGTATGCTACTTTGCTCCTGTAAATGGGTAGGCTACTTTGCTCCTGTAAATGGGTAGGCTACTTTGCTAGTTACAGCAGTCTTGTTGTGTCTGTGTAGTCATAAGGTGATGGCATAGGCCTACAAGGCTTAGAGCTAAGCCTAGAGCATATAAGTAGTAGCTCTACTCCTTTTCTGTAATGGTTACATGTAATCTAGTTATAGTATGCCTTACTGTACACTCAATTTATTCAAATTTGTACTAAAGTGATGATTATGACACTTAAGTTTAAATTCCACAAATATAACAGTATGTTTTGTTGTTCTCGTTTACAGAAGTCATCAACATGTCCCAAAAGCATAGTGTAATCTTCCCGGGGAAGGGGACTGTTTGCTTCCGGAAGGGGCCCTTGGGCTTTTTGCGGCAGGAGCCTTCAGAAGAGGCAAGAAAAATTAAAAATGACCGCTCATTACAAGACAGGTCAGCGCCAGTCAAAGAAGATGTGGTCAGGGTGAATGCCAGGACTGTGGTTTTTAACAGAGGAGGGGATTACACAAACCGGAGTGAAGTGCTTGGGGAGTATATCCTCCAGTTTGGTAAATACAAGGGCAAATCCTTCAGATGGCTGTTGGAGAACGATGTGGGGTACACAGTGTACCTGATCAAGACTGTCCAGAAGGAGAGACACTGGTGTCTTTGTGGCAGAAGGACACTTCAAGGACAGTCTTGTCTCCTTTGAGGAGTATGCCCTCAGTTTCGAGGAGATAAGGTCTCTCCTCAAATATGAAGCTGAGCGGTCCACTGCTCCACCACGGCTTTCAGAAGAGGACAACCTGGTTGGCTTTGGTGTCAGAGCGAAAGACACCTGGAAGGAAGTTTGGGACAGCAGGGCTGATGGATTTGCTACCTTCATCATGCGCCAGAAGTGTGCAGCTGGAACCAAAATGCACAGGTTGCAAAAATACCTGTTAGACCAGCAGACCAAATCCCTGAACCCCCCCACTCTTCTGACTGCCACACCTCTGTCTCAATCTACAGGTATGTCAGTGTCAAACACCCTTATAAGAAAAACATTTATCCTAATGTAATGTGCTAGTCATAGTGATGTCTGTGTTTTATTTTACAGATGATGACGAGGAGCTTGACAGGGCAATGTTAAGTATTTCTCCCTCCAAATTTATCCAGGGTGAGTTAATTGAAAAATATTTTGTTACTTTTCCTGGTCACTGTGTTTTGGCAAATGATCATGATCAACAGTGAGAATGTTATTTTCATGTCCTCAGATTGACCAGGAGCTGCAGTCACAGGAGCCCCAGCTGTGTCTACAGGCCGAGGTTCATCTCCATCAGAGTGGTGGAAGAGTTCTGAGACACAGAACGCCTCCACCATGACTGAAGGCTTCTTACACTGGTTTATTGTTTTGGCCGTGTTCTGGCCTTGTTCGGATGTCCAATTTTGTTCTTGTGTTCTACTAACAAAAGCAAACGGACTGTTATGTCCAATGCATCATGAATTATCCGGAGGCTAAGGTAAGTCATATGAATTTTCTATAGGAGTTGCATTCAGCAACCCTTTTTGCATGCATTTTAGATTAAGACTAATTAAGACTACTAACATTTAGTTCACTGCATGCTATATACTGTGTGAAATGTTGTTTTGTAATGTCACTTGACTTCCCCTGCTGTGTAAAAAATATTCTTCCCTAAAACCCCCAATTTGAGGAGATGGGGACATGACAATCAGGTTAGGAGAGTGACTATTACATACATCTAGTCATATGAGGAGATGGGGACATGACAATCAGGTTAGGAAAGTGACTATTACATACATCTAGTAATATGGTGGAGAGTGACTCAGTATGTTTTCTTTTACAGTAAGGAGCAAACCCACTGCCACTCAATCAAGGCCTTCTGAAGTCATTTCCTCTTTTACAGTAAGGAGCAAACCCACTGCCACTCAATCAAGGCCTTCTGAAGTCATTTCCGCTGTAGCGTCTGGTCTCCTCCCATGGTGAATATCTCCAAATGCACATAGTTCTTCCACCCTCATTCACCACCTAATGTTGTAAATGTCTATTCATAATTTCAACAGGTCCATCTGCAAGTGTGAAGCAACCAGCTCTTGTGAAGCATCCACCCATTCCAAAACAGCTACTGGCTTTGTGTCCGCAGTCTACAGTGAGGCAGGAAGTCCCCCAAAGTATGCATTTTTATCAAGTATTATTTCACTGATTGCTGTCGTAGATGTATGGGTGACCCTGGTCAATGCTATGCTGATGTAACAGGTCTCAGTGGAGCTGGCAGCCAGACCACAGCTGCAGCAGCTACTGCGTCTGCAGGGAAGACAGTGCCTGCATTCCTCTCCGGTAAATAGAGAATTATAATTGTATTATTTATTTGTTGTTGCCAATACGGTAGCTGTCCTCATGAACATGTCATCTATTACATTTCCTTTCTATAGATTCGGCACAATCTGAACCTCATGCTGAAGGATGCAGCTCAGGGACTAGTACTTCTCTTACTGGTAAATATGAAATTGGTTCAAATGTGTAAGATTTCTTCCTGTTTTAATAGGGATTTCTGATTCTTAAAATAATAATTTGTATTCTCAGAGCCTCTCTCCTCTCATGAGCTGTCAGCAGTGCCCAGTACACCTCTGCCATCACGTATAGAGGCAACTCAAAGTAAGTGTATTAATATTGTCTCTGTGTCTGCCCATGTGAGGCAGAGAAGTGTCACAATCACAGTGGTATACCTATGACTCAAAATATTGTTTATTATATTCCATCCATTACCAGGCAGTTCAAGCCACCCCAGCTGTCCTCCTCCCCAACTTCCCGGCTATGACCATGATGTGAGCCAGTGGACCTGTTCACAGCAGCAGAAGATATGGATGAAGATGGAGTTGGAATCCATGGGTCTATGGCCGGGCTCTCCTCCTGTGAGCAATCCCATGAAGATGGTGTCATTGTGGCACCTCCCTCCTCAGCCTGAGTTGATAGACAACATCTCGGATCTTCCATCACCGAAATACTTTCACCAACCCCTAATTGAACATCAGCCCAGAGAAGCTACAGGAGAGACAGCATCTATGGCACGCTTTAAAAGAGGGGAGTGAGACTGTTAGTGTGCCAGTTGTTACCTTGTCTCCAGCTGTTGTGAATCCATGTGAACCTGCTGCAGCCACACCTTTAACTGAGGACGCCATCGAGAACATTGTGCTGGGCATCATGGAGAGGCAGCAGCAGCAACAACAACAACAACAGCCAGAAGGACGCAAGAAACAAACAAAGACATGTCTTTCCTGTTGTCAGCTAAAGTCCATGTTTGAAAATGACGGCTCCTCCATCCATTTCTTCTCCCAGCAGGGCACTGTCCATTATTTTTACTGCTCCAGTAAGGTTTTTAAAGCCTATGGTCCTGAGGGTCTCACAAACCCCAAAATGCCATTTAAAGACTTTGTGGGGACCAAAAAAAAGTTTCAGCAAGAACTGGAGGACACAAAGAAGAGGGTGGAGGAGAGAGGGCAGAAAAAGAGGAAGAGGTCTGACACCCTGCAGCACACAGGTCGTTTGTGCCGTTTTTGTCACATGGCATTAAAGCAGGGCCCAAACAGTCCTCATGTCCACACAGGCTTCCCTGGTGTTGCAGGGAAGTACATTTACTGCCCAGCTAAGGTCTTCTCCTTGTACAATGACCAGGGCATGGACAAGGAAATGACCTGGAAAGACTTTAAGGAGTCTGTTTTTTACCTCAAGGAAAAACAGAGATGGGAGGTGGAAAAGGGGAAATGATTGGTGTGGGCGATACGTCTTCCTTGTAAATAGTTACATTTTCAATGTGTGTTTTCCTATGTTGGCTTCCTTATGTGGGTGTGTGTTCAATTCAATTTTGTAATAGTATTTATCATTACCATGTGTGTGTTTGGATGTGTACATTTTTTTAGAGCCTAATAAATGTGTACTTTTATTGATGTGTCATGTGTCTACTGTATGCACTGTTTTGTTCAAAGTAAAACATACAGATGTGGGAACATAAGAATGTAACTTGACCCGCGGTATTCTAACAGGCGCTTTACGTCATTCCGCACCACCGCTCGCCTGCCCATAGGGGCGCAGTAATACCACTCATTGACCCATGGCTGTAGCTCATCTCGCACATTAGATGAGCTTACCGTTCTCAAACTCCTTGTTCTCTGTCTGGTTGTAATTTAATTATAACGAACAAAGCCTATCTATTTATAGTTTCTATCTCTGTAAATGTCGCCGGGTCTATATCTGTTAACTGTCGGGACAAGTAGAAGTTTAATACAGTAGGCTAACTGAGTGTTTTCATATGGAACATGGCATCAGGACGAGTAAGATGGCTAACGGAGATGACCAGAGATGTGTTTGAAATGGTTCACTCACTCCCTCCCTATTACCATGGATGTATTGAGTGCGACTCATAGTGAACTACATGGGGAATGATTTAACAGTTTTGGGACACATGGAATATAACTGCGTAAGATATTCATGACTCAAACAAGCAGACGCTCCGATCACTGATGTCAGCAGGTTGAAATATCAGGTAGTATTCAGGTTCCATGTTTAGTTGAATGATTAATCCCATATTAATGGTTGGAATTCTAATGATTTGCAAGTGTGGTTTTGTCAACTTTAGTGCTGTCTGCTAATAGCAGGCTGTGAAGCTGCACGATAGTACAGCTGTAGCTATTTTGATGCTATTAGTTCAACTTCTGTTTCTCGGGCAGGAACGGAGACGAACTCGCATTAGCAGCAAAGCAGCTACAGGAATGATCTTAACATTAGCTAACTGCTTTAGCTACTGCTAGCTACCGTCTTCTTCACTTCTTCGGTAAAACATGACACCGTTGTGTTGTGGTATTGTGGAGGGCTTAGGCAGAAGCAGGAAGAGAAACCACTTTTGCCCCATATAAGTAAAATAATGGTCTCATAAGCATTTTCGATTGTAAAATTGTGTTCACTTGTTTTAGTTTGCAAACATATGCAATGTTCCTAGCATTCCCAGCTTTGTATGCAGTTTTAATGTGAAAGATACATCTTGAATGCAGTCAAGACAAATTATTTTGCCTCATAACTTTTGTCAAACCCCCTGGTTCCAGTCAATTGGATTATAGGCTATAGGCTACTTTCGTTTACAATGACGTTATCATAAAAACAATAGCCTAAAACCATGTTTATTTACAATGTATTTTCTTTCATTGATAGCATGCCAATAGGGTGAGGAAAACGACGCGCGGTCTCTTTAGCCCTGAGACCATCAGGCAGGCAGCTCAGGAGGTCATTATGTTGGTTATTATGATATTATGTCTAATAATACATTCGTTGAAAGTACACAGGCGGACCTACTATACGGAATTGGACCGAGGAGTGTTCTCATATGGAACTAGGCTGCACACGCCCGCCCGCGACAAGAGCTGAATTGTAGTCAGCTTTCCCCGCTGCGCGCAGGACGCGTGCGTCCCCCGCTGATCCGAGCGAGAAGGAGGAATGTCAAAGCACCCGCTAACGCAGGCTACCCCCCTCCCACGATCCAGGGCTAGGAAACCGGTTCATCCAGTTTATTTGAATATAAAAGAATTTGGGGGGGGGGGGGGGTTACAATAGTCTAGTCCAGGTTCGCTGGAGGACCTGTATTTTCAGTGTTTGCTGGTAGCGGACTGCATCGATCAATGCAATGACTCTCCATGTTTTACCCTTTTCATCAATAAAACATCATTTTTACAACCATGTCTCATTGATTGGGAAGGCATTTAGAGCTGCCGGTCTATTAGCCTACATTCGGACTCAGAGGATGACATAACTGTTTATTGAGAAACAATTGGCTATATAAAGAAATACCACAATGCATGTAGTCTAGATATATTACATTATGGTTATACACTTTATGGTAGACTGCCCTCTCGCTCGCTAAGCAGGCTACATTGTGGCTGTTTTGTTCATCGCAGAAGCCTATAGCCTAGGCTACACATTAGAAAAATGTTTTTGTTTATATAGACCTAGAAGGAATCAGAATATGTGGAAATTTAATTTTAGCCTATTTTAATACAATTCAAAATCTGCTTAGAGGGAATTATTTTTAACGGACATTATGACCTGAGCATAATTAATAATTATCTAAGTTAATATAGGCCTATGAGAACGCAACGCTTTTTACGATAGGCTAGGCCTATGCGTCTTGTGATTGTACTGTAGCCTAGGCTACAACTTAAGGCTTGCCCTATTGAATTCATTTCATTTCAGACACAGGGGCACCTGTGGGCACCACGATACACGCACAACATTTTGAATGAAATAAGATGCCGTTGGTCAGTGTTGTGTTTTTGTTTTTATTTATTTGCAAAAAAGGCTATGTAAACACATCGAAATAGATACACAAAACAAAAAAACAGCTGTGTACTAGTAGGCTACCAGTAGCCTGCTACAGAGTCCCAGGGAGCAACACCCTGGCGAGGCACACCCCTGGCAGCTCAGCGAGTCACACCCCTGGGACTATGGCACACCTCACCCCGGCAAACCTCACCCCCAGACACCTGCTGCTGCCTGTCCCTTCAGTTCTCCCTGACATCCACATTCCTGACCTGGACACAGATCACTGCCGGAACCTCTGGCAACGGACCAACGGTCGTCCAGATCGTTATGGTGCCCTTCTGTTTCGTGCCATCCTAACCCGTGGGACTTATCAGGCCTGGGTGCGGAACACCAACTGGGATGGTTCACGAGGCAAGCAGGCCTTGCCACAGAACGTCCGGAAATGCATCACAGATGCAGTTCTCCTAAGATGCCCTACCTTCACCAACATGAAACAGCTGAAGAACCGAATCAACGAGATGTTGCGCACTCGTCGGAGTTCTATTTCAAGGGCTCTTTTTCGCAGTTGAGCTGGCTGTATGGGGCAAGAGAGGACTGTAAAATACAGTACTGTATTACAGGATATACAGTATGCATTTGGTACTAGGATTAAGGCATTTTATTTTGTGTTTCTATATCAATGACATGCATGTGTGAAATTTTTTTGCAAATAAAAAAAACGGAAGAAAAAAAACATTGACCAACGGTATCTTATTTCAAAATATCTTGCCGCACTTACCATTTGTATTGTTCACGCTATAATGGCCATATGGTATTACCATACCATCTGAACACACCCTGTCCCCAGGAGAAGTTCTAGTCATTGTTTCATTGTTAGCGATGATTTGACTGTTCAATGGATATCATTCGGTCCTTGGTCGCGAAAAGCCTATTAGCCTACAGTATAACGACGCACACTGAAAGTAGGCTATACCAGTAGCGAAATAAAAGACAGAGTCTACAGTCTACTGTAGATATAAAAATACATTGATTGCAAGGTGCATAGCCTGAATAAAGGCAGAACGTGAGACAGGGAACCCATTCTAGTACAAGGCTACTGCGTGCGTGCAAGACTGAGTGCGTTCACATTTTCCATTTCCAAACGGTTTTCCACCTCACCTAATTTCGCTGTTGATTGGTTTCAGCTAACGTTAGATTATAGTAGCCTAGGTACAGTACTGGATATTTATTTAAACCGAAAATGGATTTTAGTAAATTAATCATCATTCCATTGTTATTGCTCCAGAATCAAATGACAACCGCTTTCATGATACTTTTGATCATAACAGAAAGAGAAATACATCTCTAAGTATCTAAGTTAATATAGGCATATGAGAACGCATCACTTTTTACGGTAGGCTAGGCCTATGCGTCTTGTAATTGTAGCCTACTGTACAACGTAAAGGCCCTATTGAATTTCTTTTATAGCCTAAGTAGACAGTAGATAGACAGTTCTGTTCTTGCTGCAGTGTGTCTTAACCATGCAAGTATTTTTTTGGGGGTATTCTTCTGTGGACACTGCGAGGGGCGCCGGACGCCAGAGCGCGCAGCTCTTCAGCCAACTGGAGATGTCGCGTCTGGGGAGGCTCTGCGTCTCTCCACCAGTCCCCAGCGAGTCCAAGCTCCCCAATGAATAATACTTATTTATAAAAGCCTACATAGCGCGAAACTGTGCATATAATAGGCTGTAGCCAGCGCGAAACTGCGCATTCCCTATAGCCGTTCATTGAACAGCTGGCGGCCGGTATAAATAAACAAAATATTGTGTATGTTTTTTTCATTTATAATTTAACAATAGGGGGTGCAACAGAACACCATTTTAGGGAAAGTCATTGACAGGCGGACTTCAATGTTTTATTAAAATATAGTTATGTGCAAATGAAAACCCACAATCGTCCTATGGACCTTACCCGATTTTGAAAATCAGATAAAGGTGTTCACAAGACCATTTCAATAATCGCATTATTACAATTATCGGTTGATGACTCACTGTCAAACCTGCCGCTATGCACAAGATAGTTAATGTCCGGATATGATTGGCAATGAGTGATCTTTACTCATGGCGACTATTTCAATTTTGTATGGATCCACACCTCCGATCAAGCTTATTTTTTCTTTGTATCGTGCTGAAGCCATATAGTCTACTGCGCTCAGACTTGGCTACATTAGCTGGTGCCCCCTCTTCAAATTTACTTCCGGGGTTTACGAGTAGCCTACCAGTTGAATGCGTTCCAGAAACAAAACGCAAAACCCTCACGTTCACCACATCTTTACTAACAAATATATTTACAATACTGTTATTTTGCGCATTTGACTTAACAGACACCACGTCTTGACCCGACGTCAGTTGCCGAGATAGATAGGCTACTGTAGGCCTAGATATATTATAGGTGTTCGTAATAATTAAATTACATCGAGATGGAGAAAACATGTGTTTGAGAACAAGGTAATAATAACAATTAAACGTTATTTGTATAGCCCCTTTCATACAGATTAATTCAGCTCAAAGTGCTTTACAACAGAGCATTTAAATTAAAGAATGTGAAATTTAATGATGCTTCATTCGTAGACTATAGGAGAAAAACACTGAGCCCAGCCTGCTAAATCTACTCAAAGACGCCACCTGGCGGTGGTGCATCACTAAAACGAAATAACACCCGTCTGAAATCCCACGAGATTTCCAACGGGATTTCCCTGCCAAATACCGCGACGTGAAATGCTGCAGCAAGTTACATTTCTAACTTCCCACATCTGTACAGATGGCATTGACAATGACTGTCTTGATATTCACCTGACTTACAATGCAGATTTGAGAACTGCAGAAAATAGGATCAGAAGATCAAACAAAAAGGTATAATAGTTAACAATGAACTGATCTGGTTGTTCTTCATAGTGCAATAATATAGCATATGATTTATATATAATACCACAGAATCCAGATTGAGTGTTATTATATCTGTGAGAATATTAATATGATATCTCCCTGATGGGAGATCATACCCTGGTCTCCAAGCAAAGAAGAAAAAGTGCACTGTGCTGATTGGGTGAAGAGGATGATCAATAGTGCCCACCTTTGCCATCACTTATGGTAAAGACAGTTCAAAGTAAGTGCAAGCATAGTGTCTGTGTGTGCTCGTGTGAGGCAGAGAAGTAAGTCACAAACACAGTGGTATAACTATGACTTAATATATCTATTATTTTCTGTCCAGGTCAGCCATTACCACGCAGTTAAAATATCTATCTATTCAAATATCTACCATAATCAATATTAATTTTTTCACAATTCACAATTTCAAAGCACACCAACAACTGGAAACGTTTAGGGAAGTTTATAAGAAATGCACAGAATGATGTACCGGTATTTTTCAGAAATAATGAATGAAGGAATTATTAACTTAATGAACAAATGAATGAATTGATGTAGTGTATCCTCTGTGAAAGCATAAACAGTTAGGCCACAACAAAGAACACTCAGAGGAAAAGATGTGGCAAGTGTGACAAGTTTTAATTTCTTAACCCCTTTCACATTCAGACAGATGGTTGGGTATACATAAGAACAGACAGATGGTTGGGTATACATAAGAACAGATGGTTGGGTATACTGTACATAAGAACAGATGGTTGGGTATACTGTACATAAGAACAGATGGTTGGGTATACATAAGAACAGACAGATGGTTGGGTATACATAAGAACAGATGGTTGGGTATACATAAGAACAGACAGATGGTTGGGTATACATAAGAACAGACAGATGGTTGGGTATACATAAGAACAGACAGATGGTTGGGTATACATAAGAAGACAGATGGTTGGGTATACATAAGTAGTCAAGGAGATCAGCATCATTGATATATTGCAATCACTATTGACCGGGAATAGAACCCCGGTCTCCCACATCCTTCTCCACTTCGAATGCATGATATATACTGCAATCTGATTGGCTGTCAGTCTGTTCCAACTATCCCCGACCGGCCCCCGCGTGGGAGTCCAATTGTTCTGACCATTACTCTACTTGTGCAGTGGGGATCGGCTGGTTGATTTTGGTGTCCTTCTTCCAGTCCCTAGTGTGGGTTGGGGTTAGAATATGGGTTGGGGTTGGGACAGGATCTGATCTATAAGGCAAGGGGTAAAGGTTGGAGTGAAAGGATGAACATGTGGAGGTTTGGGGTATAGTCCCATAAGGTCATCCCCACCGGGTCTTAAACCCCGGTCTCCCGGGTGTGAGTCCAATGCTCTGACCACTACTCTACTTGTGCAGTGGAAATCGGCTGGTCGATTTTGGTGTCCTGGGACTACTGCCTCTTGTATTGCCAACAGAGAGATGCAGGCCAACATTGTCGGGAGTAAGGGAGTAAGGGAGGGAGGGATTGATAACCCGACAAACGCTATACTAGCTGCGCGGCTTCCAGCCACGCAAAAAAATACATGGGACGTTACAGACACAGCGCTTCCCCAAACATACTACTATCTCTGGCTCCCCCTGGTGTAGACTTAAATGAATTACACGAGCCTGCCTACTGTTCTCTCTCACTTCTCCCTAGTGGAATATACTCTCCTTCACAATAAACCCTTCCTGCCTATCACACCTCTACCACCATCTGGTGGAGAATTGAAGGGATTACATTTCCTTGGTAATTGCTTAAACCTGTCTGTTACCAAATTTCCAGTGTCTGAACAGGGATACATGGTTTACTACAAATGAAATTAAACTGAACTTTTACAGTGTATCTCAAATATCCAGTGTATTTCATGACCTTACAGTGATATAGATTCACATATTGCTTTAGCGTGTTGTATCAAACGTGATTTATAAAAATGTTCTACAATACTTTATAAAAACCTCAACCTTTCCTCCCTCCCTCGGTCGCCACGGCGATGGGAATGTCCTCAAGGTCAAACCGGACCAATCCAGGATGGCTGAGACAACATTACATTACATTACAGTCATTTAGCAGACGCTTTTATCCAAAGCGACTAACAATAATTGCATCTAACGTAGGAAGAGCCAATGTACTACTACTTGCCAGAACTCACAAGTGCATCTTCTTTCTAAAACAAGTGACTAAGAGCATAATCTAGTGCTGAAGGCAAAGTGCAAGAATCACAAGCTTCTCTAAACTCTCTCTAAAGGCTGTGAAGGGCTGTGAAGGGCCGGCTTAGACCCGGTGATCTCCGGTCTCTCTGGAGCTCATACCCGTGATCTCCGGTCTCTCTGGAGCTCATAGCCCTGATCTCCGGTCTCTCTGGAGCTCATAGGAGCTCATAGCCCTGATCTCCGGTCTCTCTGGAGCTCATAGCCCTGATCTCCGGTCTCTCTGGAGCTCATAGCCCTGATCTCCGGTCTCTCTGGAGCTCATAGCCCTGATCTCCGGTCTCTCTGGAGCTCATAGGAGCTCATACCCGTGATCTCCGGTCTCTCTGGAGCTCATAGGAGCTCATAGCCCTGATCTCCGGTCTCTCTGGAGCTCATAGGAGCTCATAGCCCTGATCTCCGGTCTCTCTGGAGCTCATAGGAGCTCATAGCCCTGATCTAGTCAGTCTGTACCCATGACTACAGATCTGCACCAAGTTAACTAAACTCACAGTAGTGATGGTTGTTGAACCTTATGCCTATCCACTCCTGTTAGCTGTGCTAGTTGACACAGGAGACAAGATAATAAAATATACATTTAGTGATTCATATGAAAAATAAAATAAGACAGTGAGGGAGAGTGAGGGGCGTCTCTCAGAAAGAGGGAGAATGTGTCATAACGTTGAGAGAGAGAAAGAGAGAGAGAGAGAGAGAGACCGTCACTAAAAGATATTACGCAGGTTACAAAGGAGAGGTAGATCTAATGAGGCAGTTCTAGATTTGAGAGTCTAAGATTTTACATCGATTCAGTTTTGGAACTTTCAACATAAATTGTCGCAAAACAATTCAATCTCCTTCAAAAGCTGCTCAAAGTGTCTCAGCTGTTGTGTGAACCCGCCTTCACAGCATTCTAACTGAATGGTGGGTCAGGGTGAGGGTTAAGGGGCGATCTTACAGTGAAGTCTGAGTAGCTGATGGCCTCGCTGGGCTTCTGCTCACTGTTGAACGCATGCAGGGGGGGAGGGCTCTGGCTGCTGGTACTGCCCTCTACTGGCCTGGCCTCCACTTGGTACTGTGGGACAACGAGAGGGAATGCAGGGTGGAGTATAGCACCATTATGTTAACTTGTGAGTTTTTATTTTTAAAATATATTTTTAGGGCATTTCTGCTTTGTGATAATGTGGACTACAACAGAATGACAAATACATGAATAAGATGAGCTTCATTGCTAGAACGATGACCATTTCAGTTAAATTTCAAATGTCCATGACTTTTCCAGAACTGCATTATGCAGTATATGATCATTCCTGGACTCGGACCACTTTGTTATAACTATGCATTTCTGATCCTTGATGACGCAGCCTGGTGGTGGGACTGAGGCCGAGAGCGGCGGAGCGGGAGATGGAGGGCTGGTCCAGGTGGGGGCGTGGAGACGGCCAGGGAAAGCCAGGGGGAAACGGGAGTCGCGGCGTGGGAGCCGGCAAGGAGGAGACATGGCGTAGAATCCAGAGGGTGTGAGGACAACGGTGGAACCTTGCAGGAGTAAAACAGGAGAGAAAAAAAACACAGGCGAGTGAGTCTACAGAGGGGAAAAAACAGGAATTTTTACAATTAGTAATTACAATAGACTAAGCTAGTAGGTTACTGTGTTACTGTGGTTCAGGCCGTACCATGTAATGGGCTAGGAACGTCTGAGCCCCGAGCGACGGTTCCAGCGTCCTCTTGTAGAGGCTCAGCTAACAGGCAACAGGTGCGTTGGGTTGTTAACTGACTGCAGCTGCTGCCAAGCGGAGCCAGCCTCTCTGGCGGGGGGTGGAGTCCGTGCCTCTGGGTAGTGCGTCTCGCTAGCCACGCCCAGAGCGACTTGACTGGACCCGAAGTACGAGCCGGGCCCACAACAAGAAATAGACGAAAGAGCAGAACCTTTGCACATCTGGAGCCGGTTGCACCAGTCATTACTAAGTGGTGACTAGGCCTAGTCATAGCCTAAGTGTTGTCTAACTCGAGATTTAGTCACTAAATTTAAATGGGCTGCACCACTCACGACTAGTTCCTAGTAACAACTAAATATTTACCCCACCCTGGGAGGTGGTGTAAGTGATCACTAGTGCGAGGAAGTAGCTAATACTAAGACAACGCCTAAATTGCCATGGTGCAACTGAAATTAGACACCAACTAATATCAATCAATCAAAGCTTTATTTATATAGCGCATTTCATACACAGAGGCAACACAATGCGCTTTACAGAGAACAAGGGAGGAGGGCATACGACCCAGCCCTACATATTCCAGAGGGAAGAAAAAAACCAGTATCACCCGGGGGCCAGAAAAGTGAGCTGTAAAAATTCTTCCCTGACCCCTCTCAACATCGAGCAAGCTCCTGGAGTATGGTTGTCTAACGGCTAAGAACATTTATAAAGCAATAAATTACATTAAATTACATTTTCAGAGTAAGAGAGGCTAAAAACATGATAGGAGAGACATGGCAAACACGGGTGTATGTCTGTGTGTGCGTGAATGTGCCTGGGCCCAGATAGAGGCAGAGGTAGGGAGGGGGTAGGAAAAGGATACAGACCCGGATTAGGGTGAGGGGAAGGGGATCTGAGCCCAGGACTGGTGTATGTCTGTGTGTGTGTGAGTGTGCCTGGGTCCAGGTAGAGGCAGGGGTCAGGGGTAGGGTGGGGGTATCATCAGTTTCTGGGGCTTTGTCACTGTGGAGTTGTTTGACTACCTCAGTGACCTCCTCCAGGGAAATTGACGATGACCCCCCTTCATCTTCCGGCTCTGCCTTGATCAGGTTCAGGAGTTCCACAAAGTGCTCCTTCCAACGCTCAACGACCTCCAAAGTTGAGGTCAGCTGTGTCCCATCCTTGCTGTATACAGCTTGGATGGTCCCCCGCTTTCCCTTCCTGAGGTGTCTGATGGTCTTCCAGAAACACCTTGGTGCCGACTGAATGTCCTTCTCCATGGTTTCTCAGAACTCCTTCCACACCCGCTGCTTTGCCTTGCATATTAAGTGGATCATCTCTGCACTGCATGGCAATATCATCTTGTTGCATGTTGTCTAGTATGTTTTTGCAGCCTTCGGAGGTATCATATTTGATTGGAATCATTTCTGAAGCACTTGATTGAGTCCTCCTTGATTTTTGTGCGTGAAGTTCTTCTCTCACCCTACAATTTGCCTCATGCTTCCAAAGGTCCCTTCTCACGAAGAAGGCATAGCAGTGTGGGCAGGGCAAATAACTACTGGGGTCCACATCACCCTCTGGCTGATGCCATGTAACAATTTCCCCCTCTCCCTTCTCAAGGACAGCAACATTATGCTGATAATCCCCTTTGTAACCCTGGCAACTTTACTCTTCTTAACGCCAACATTAGCATATCTCCTTGATGCTGCTGACGATTCTTCTTGGGCTCCACTGGGGTCTTGCAGGACGCACTCTAGAGCTCCATAGGGTTCACACTACCTGTTAAACTCTGATGATAATGATGGTTGATACTCACTTTCAGAGATCGAGTTTCCGTCAGTGTCATGATCGTCATCCTTGCAGGATTCACCCTTGGAAGTTTTTCCTAACACACTCTTGGGGTTCTTGCTTGGCGCACTCTTAGGCTCCTTAGAGGTCACACTAGGGGTCGCACAGAAATGAAAAAAGCATTCTGTCCCATTTTGGTTCACATAATTGGTCATAGTGTTCACCTTTTCAACGATGTATGCCAAAAAAGTACAAAATTCTACGTTGTAATCTTATATCAAAGTACATAATTTCTTACTTCCTGGAAAACAGTAGGTCATGTGCAATGACAGGTACCTTAGATTTTAGGCCAATAATCTCACAACATCCACCCTGTCAATCAAAACTCAACTACTCTGCAGCCTCAAGTGTTGAATATCCCGCTCGCTCGATAACGTTCCAATGAAATTCATCTAAACATATGTCCCACCCTTGCAGCCCGTTTCAGGCGGAAATACGTCAAAGTACGGAAGAAAGATGTTCTCCAAACTTCCCTTTCGGTGTATCTTTAAGAACAGACATAAGGGTATAGATTTAATTATGCATCATAGATTAAATGTATTTACACAGCCTTTTTGTGCTGTATAAACATACAGTAGATTTATAATTTATAATAACACATTATGGTGGTGAATAAAAAGCGTGGTCAGAGCAGGATTCCTGGTGCCATTGTTGTTTTAGAACAAACAGCATGGAGGAAGACGAACCAATATTCGTACAACACTGATATTTACAAGGTTGCATAGGCTACTACGTTGTCACCAAATTGGTCTCAGATAGATTTAATATGTCCCGATATAGATCAGTATACTATTCTGGGCTCTTCCTTGGTATACCGCCCTGCCAGGGACCATTCATTGTTCCATAGACTTTTTTCCCTCGGTCTACATTACCGCATCTACAGACAATATTATTTCATGAATAACCAAAGTGAAGAAATAACCCCGAATAGTATACCGACCAGGACCCGGGCAAGGGCAGATGTAGCCTACTAACGTTTGCAAGTGCAGCGTAAATGGCGCCTTGGGCAGTACGCAGAAAGAGCGTGCATATTATACAACTGCTTGTGTGAATACTCGATTGTGATTGGCCAAGACGCATTCGAGAGGCATACATTATTTCTCCACAACGCCCGGTATATATATCTATATATATAATACGCCCGGCATCAAACATGTTCTAAATCAATGCACAGTTCAACTGACCCTAATAAGAGCCGTAGCATCCCAAACATGATATAGTGGTTGCTATATAAACTAACTAAATTATATGCTGCGACTTTATCGGAGTTCCCTGTCTAGCAGAGTCTGAGCCTGTCTGGTCCACTTCAGCCGAGTGCGCTTGCATCAAACAGATGTTTTGCACTTGACTGAAGCACATTCTCCTGCGATTACTCACGCAGTATTATTCTTTTGGGATTATTCTGTTTCCAAGACAGAGATAGAAATGCAGATATGTATGTGAAGAGCAACGGATCAATCAATCAATCAAAGCTTTATTTGTATAGCGCATTTCATACCCAGAGGCAACACAATGCGCTTTACAGAGAACAAGGGAGGTGGGCGTACGACCCACTCTTTACATATTCCAGAGGGAAGCAAAAAAACAGTAATCACCCGGGGGCCAGATAAGTGAGCTGTAAAAATTCTTCCCTGACCCCTCTCAACAAGGCGATCGAGCAAGCTCCAGGAGTATGTTTGTCTACCGGCTAAGAACATTTATAAAGCAATACATTGCATTAAATTACATTTCAGAGTGAGAGAGGCTAAAAGCATCATAGGAGAGAGAACATTCTACGGACATGCTACGACATCCACAGCAGACACGGGGGTATCTATCGGACTTCGGGAGGTCTGCTGGTGACAGTGGGGCATCCACTGGACCTGATTAGAAGATAGGAGGGAGAGAGAGAGGCACTAGGGAGAGGGAAGGCAGAGGGAAGGCAGAGCAGGGTTAATAGCACATAGAGCCATACAGACCACACAGATATTGAAACAGGCAACCTGGGGAAAGCTCCTGGAATATATTTGTCTAATGGCTAAGAACATTTAAAGAACAATAAAAAACATTCAATTAAATTTTCGGAGCAAGAAAGGCTAAGAGCATCAGGTCCAGGCCTAAGCCGGATGTGGACTGATGTGTGTCTGTGTGTACGTGTGTGTGTGTGTGTGTACTAAATACTACGATATCCACAGCTCCGCAGCTGACACTGGACCTGGTTAGAGGATAGGAGGGAGAGAGAGAGACACTAGGGGAGACAGAAAAACGGTTAGTAGCACACTGAGTCATTGAAGCAACACAACAGTCAGAACAAGCCTGTTTCAGGATAACCAGCTTCTGTACACTACTTGATATACATACATTGCATAGCAGGATATACACCAATGTATACAGAGGATTCACAGGTAGGTTGGAGGCTGCCTTTCTGTGTCTCAAGGTCCTAGCTAGTGATTGAAGGCTAGGTCGAAAAGGTACGTCTTGAGGTCTCGCTTGAAGACGTCCGTTGTTTCGGCCCTTCTTAGGCACTCCGGTAGGGTGTTCCAGAGGTTGGGGGCATAGAAACTAAAAGCTGCCTCTCCATGTTTCTTGGTCCTGGCTTTTGGAACTGTTAAAAGTTCAGTGCCTGAGGATCTAAGTGGTCTGTTTGGCATGTACTTAACAAGCATGTCTGAAATATATTTTGGTGAGTGACTGTGGAGAGATTTATAGACTAGTAATAGTATTTTAAAGTCTATTCTAGAGTTGACTGGTAACCAGTGTAGTGATTTTAATGCTGGTGTGATGTGTGCCCTTCGTCTAGTCTTAGTGAGGACTCTTGCTGCAGCATTCTGTATTATTTGTAGCTTAGAGATTGCTTTCTTTGGTAGGCCTGATAGTAGAGCATTGCAGTAGTCCAGCCTGCTTGTGATGTGATTTGAACGGATGAGTTCTAATACCTTGTCCCTCACTTATAACGGCACATTCCGTCCTCACAATTCAACTCGCAATGAACTGAATGAATTGTAGCTACGACTGACAGTGATATCCACGACCTGGACAAAAGTTTTGGATTTGGGGACAATGAGGTGTCTGGCTATCATAAATAGTTAGTTCACAACTAGATTTGACAACTGGACGATTGATATGTTGCACTGCAAATATGCAGTATGTTACACTTCGCTCATGGCTAGCTAGCAGACTGCTTCCTGGGTCTAGACGAGTGATAACGTTAGATTTGGGTGGAGAGGGACTATAAAAGTTACTGGTTGCTATGGAAATTGTATAACTCTAACCATGAATGATCAACTTTTCAAAGCTTATATGAGCAATAAATGTATTTTGTTCTCAGAATTATGTTTTCTGTTGAAAGGCCGTTGTATAAGCGGGATAATGAACTTGGGGCGGGTCTTTGTGCTGTTTAAATGACCTTCGCGGAGGTCAATTGGTAAATTCACTACCTCCACGTCGGTCATTTAAACAGCACAAAGACCCGCCCCTCATTCATTATCCCTTACATAATTGAACACGGAATTGTCAGATTAAATTCTGAGGTCTATATAAGCGTTTTTGTGCAAAAACACCCCCATTGCGCTTTCATAGTTTTTTCAAGTACGTCAATAACCACATATCAAATGTGGCGTGTTTTGCTTGTTGCATTTGATGCGTTCGTTGCGCTTGGCCCCCGTTATTGCTGCTTGTAGCTATATTTAGGGGCCAGGCAGCGTAGCTGCCGGAACCCTATTGTATTTGCCTATATTATTATTAGGGGCCAAGCACAAAGTGCGAAGCCCCTATTGTTATTGATGGTATTATTATTATTATTATTATTCTTTTTTCCGCCATGGGAGTCAATGGCAGCCTATAGAACGGAGTGGTAACTTTTTACCAAAATTTGCATGATGGTAGAGGATGATGTGCTGAGTCCATGGAGCACGACCCAGATCGATTAGCCAATAGGGGGCGCTATAGCAGTCGACTGAAGTTGCGAACTTTGAACAGGCATATCTCAGGCCCCGTTTGACCTACAGACATGACACTTTGCACACATATGTCTCTCCTCATGATGAACAAATTTGCCTCAAGGACCCATAACTTCCGGTTATATAGATTTTCCGCCATCTTGAATTTTTTGAAAAACACTTCAAATGTATCTTCTCCTAGGAATTTTGACCAATCTGCACAAAACTCGGTAGGCACATTCTCTAGACCAATGTCCACATAGGATGTTCAGGGATTTTCAATTTTCGAAAGGGTTCGCCTGCTACAGCCAATCAAATTTGGTGTCCAAGCCGCCAAACAGGAAGTGTGGTCATATCTCAGAAAATTGTTAATGTATTAAAGCCACATTTGGCACACTCATCGGGGACAGTCCCATGACCTCTGGCAGCAAGTGGCATTGCGACAGCTCAAACCCTCTAGCGCCACCACCATGTCAAAGTTGGAAGTGCGTTAATGCACACAACTTTTGACCTGTGTAACCGATTTTGAAAAATGAGGTACCGTTGGAATCCCTCGCTCATGCCGAGTTCATCGCATCCTATGATGTCATTTTCCACCAATTGGGTTTCCCGCCATTTTGTATTTTGTGTAAAACACTTAAAATGTATCTTCTCCTAAGGATTTTCACCAATCTGCATGAAACTGGCTGTACACATTCTTTAGACTAATGTCCACAAAACTCCTAGAGAGATTTTCGATTGTCGAAGGTGTTCGCTCGCTACAGCCAATCGAATTTGTCGTCCAAGCCGCCAAACAGGAAGTGTGGTCAAATCTCAGTAAGGTTTTGATGTATCATAACCACATTAGGCACACTCATCGTGGACGGTCCCGAGACCCCTGTCACCAAGTCTATGTCGACACCTCAAAGTCTCTAGCGCCACCAACCTGTCAAAGTTGGAAGTGCGTATATTCTGAACCGTACGCCCGATTTTCAAAACTGCGGTAGCGATTTGAATAGACTCCTATGACGTGTTTCGCTTGTTGTCTTTTATGCGCTGGTCGCATGTCCTGCTTGGCCCCCACATTGCTGCTTGCAGCTATATTTATTATTATTATTCCACTGAAGTCTGACTTCCCGTAGACAAAAAATCACCAAACTTTGCAAATAGCTCCAGTACTATACCCAAAGTCCTCAACCTGCATTGTAGGTCAATAAACCTGAAGGTGGCGCTACAGCAACAGTCTAAAGTTTAAAACTTTAAAAAATCATAACAAATCAGCCATATGTGCTATCACTGTAAAACCACCATGTCAATGTAGTCCCAAGTGAGACAAAACTTTATACGCTCTGACCCTGCAGGAATTTTGAAGTCCATCATTCTGATTTTTTCATAAACTGTAAAACCTATCAAACCTATATCCTCCCACATTTTTTGTTCAATTGACACAAACATTGATATACTGTATCTTCAGACTGTCCTTACCAAATGATCCTCACAGATTTTTGAAATATGAAAAATTGAGCCCACAGCACATCAAAAAGTTTTACTGTAAACAGTTCTGTATACAGTTCCTATTAATTCTCGCCAAATCAATGTCTGATCATCCTCATAAAAGTGACAACATTGGCCACATATCCAAGATGTAGTGTGATTTTTTTCAGAATTTTATCTCAAAAATTGAATTTAAAAAAAATGTTTAATTCTGTCCTCTGAAACCAACACTTTATACAGAGATAACTACATTACCCACAATCCAACGCAAGCTCCACGAATCGGAGACATCGCTGTTGGCAACCCTACCCAACCCCCGCTGAGGATTACAATGACTAAATCGAATGATTGGCAACTGACTGAGTACACGGCTCCTGAAGTTAATGTTCAATTATGAAGAAAAGCAAATAAAACCTGTAAAAATTAATAAACATATCTAATCCCTCATTTTTCAATCAATTAACACCAAACTTGCTACACTGGATCTTCAGACTGTAATTCACAAACTCATTGACCCGATTGTTGAATTAGCAAAATCAAGTTTACAATGCATCAAAATGTTTTACAAATGTTTTACGATACGATACGAATGTACAAAATGAACATTGGAATGTCAACTTTCTTGTTGTCTTCCTATTCTCTCGCTTATTGCTCCTAAACTTGTCGGAAATTGCCTGGCCCCGCCTCATCGCTGCGTAGCAGCTTTAATTTATTTTACAATTTCTTGGGCTGAACACATTCCTTCAATCACATCATCTGCATCTTTGCTTCACTGGTCTTCTGCTCCTTCTCCAAATCCTATTTTTGACACCTCGTCGCAAGGCGCTTGGACCCCATCATTGCTTGTTGTGGCTATTACATAACATTACAGTCATTTAGCTGACACTTTTATCCAAAGCGATTTACACTGATTGCATTTAATGCAGGAAAGTCAATGTACCCCCAGACCACAATAATTAATTAGAGTTAGGGAGTACAGAGATGTTTAGCATGACTGATTAGACCAGGAATTACGAGCTCATTAAGGTGAACCTGGGCGAGGCGCGGCCTGCATAGAGAATATATGGATCAGTGTTTATATACCACAGGGCCTTGCTCTTTCAGCCTCGCTGAGCTCTCTAGGATGTAGTGAAACATGGGCATTACGTCCACTTTAGTGACCAAGCAGCGACTAAACTCTGGCGTTAATGATACTCATGAAGAACTTCTTAATTGTAGTAATGATGAATCCCCCCCTCCATCTATGGTATTGGATGAAGTACTGATGAGCTCAAAAAGTGTCTTTCCCTGCATGAAGCCAGCTGTCTTTGGTCTAGGCCGACCTAGACCTGTTTCCGGGCATTTCAGTCCATTTTCTATCACATTACATTGTGTAGCAGTTTAAGCTTTATAGCTTTATGGGAATATGACTATGACTTGGTATAACTTATGGTTATACTGTGGCTATCACACTATGAAGGAAATGGATTTAACTACACTAAATCGACTCGTCTGGGGCACCAGCCTCATGAGAGGGAAAACAGACCTAGAGATCTGTTGATGACGCTACAACGACGGGGTCAAAGCATGGAATATTTATTGAAGTATACTGATCAATTATCAGGATAATATGAACACACACAATTCAACAATATATGAGAACACAAATGTGTCAGGATGGAGACAAAGCAGGAAGGGAATAAGTGTTAGGTGAGTGCAGCCTGGCCTAGGATCTCAGCAACACATAGCAACCACAACACATCAAACAAGCAGCGTTTAGCATGGAGCTTACGGTTTGTGTGGCGCGCGGCTCGCTTCGACTGGCCAGCTCTCGGTGTAGTCTCGAAGACCACGTGACCAGCGTTGTTGGTTTGGTTGATGGGCGTCGTCCGCCGGCTCGTTGCGTCACGGTGTTGCTGTTGTTGGCGTTGTAAGTTGCAGCGACCCAGAGTTCAGGCTTGACACTCAGTTTGCAGAGTAGTACAGTCTATTCTGGCGCTGTTTGGTGTCCAGCCAACCGAAACGGTTCAGAATTAAAGTTGCAAGGTCTCACCTCTCCACTCCCTCGCTCTTGCTAGGGATGGATCCAAGGAACAGTTTTGGTTGCTTTTCAGTAGATACAATGCGCGTCAACTCGCCCGTACCTACAAGAGAAAGAACAATGGCGGCTCACAGGTTAAATACCTGCAGCTTTTGGGGGGTGGGTGCTTGTGCCCCAGTCCTGTGATTGGCCAGTTGGGGACCAGTTGATTCGTAACCTCTCCTTTGGGGGTCGGAGAGACTGATAGTAATTTTCAAGGATATGTTTTAATCCGATCTCATTACCACCACATTGGAAGGACATTAATAAAAATGACATTATCATATTCAGTACATTGGCTGGAACATATAGAATCCAAACACTTGCATCTTAATCACACGTTGGATTCACAATTTTTAATACTGCTCTGAGCCCATTCGCTCCCCAAACCCTGTTTATTCACAGATATGTCCCTCATTGAAGAATAAACACTGGCACTGGGAGGATACCTCAGTTTCATGGCTGGGATGGCAGTTTTCTTATGAATGCAGGCTCTGGAATCCTCCAGACAATATCGTGTACTGCAGTTGGTGAGAGTGAGAGGGTCGTAAAGTTGGGCCTGTTCTGGTCAAGTCCTTTGATGTGGTTCTTAGGACGGCGGTGTGAACGTCCCTGGTTCTCTCTGGTGTTTACACTGGCCCCCTTTAGTGTGAAAGGCCTGATCTGACCTGTGACCCCAGGAAGCAGGCCTGATCTGACCTGTGACCCCAGGAAGCAGGCCTGATCTGACCTGTGACCCCAGGAAGCAGGCCTGATCTGACCTGTGACCCCAGGCCTGGACTGCCTGCGCAATGGCTCCTCTGCTACAATTGACTGTTGAGTATGAAACTTTAAAAAATCAGAAACAAAACAAGTGGAAGTGATTTTGTCTGAAGCGTTGGGACACATTCTGTTTTAATTAACCATGGTGTAAAGGGCACACAAATGTCACACAAATTATTTGAAGATACATTTAAACAGCTTATGCATGGGGAGTTGTTCTGTCCATGGGCCAATGTTTGTTAAGTTTTGTGAAATTTGAGAGCAAACAAGCTAAGCTCAGTCACTAAGATCAATCAGGACAGCCATATTTTGTATACAGTGCGTCAGTTAGGATTTGTAACTATATAACTTTCCTGAGATTGTCCTGTCTTTTTTAAATCAATTGTTTATTTCAGAACAATACACAAATCATTGCATACCATTACAATTTCAAACAAAATAACAGTGTCTCTCCTAGCCTTTATCTTTACCCCCCTACCCCATGGACACCTGAGTAATCCCTCCCTCAAACCCGTGGTGACAGCATCCCTCCCACCCCATCCCATAATAGTTCTTCATTACATGATACTTTGGATTATGAAATCATAACAGTACAACAGGTTATATCCGTAGACTGTAACCTGTTGATAACAATAACACTGCATGATCAATTCCTGGGTTTGGACGGATGGATGGACGGATGGATGGATAGGAATGGAAATGAGCAATTCTCTCAGAGAATTATGTGAGCGGAGGGATTGGAGCGTTGTCAGCCTCAGCCCATCCCGTTGAACACTCCATGCGTTCCATATGGAATGTTGACAGGCAATTCCGCTCGGCCAAGTTCCGTGAAGGTCTTGGCGTCCAGGACCAACAGGAAAGTGCTGTTCTCCTGAAGACGGAAACACGGAGGGTCAAAGTGAGGGTTCAGAAACCATTTGCTGGTCTTTTTCTATTCAGTGACAAATGTAATGATATGACTTCCCTACCTGTCTGGGTGTGATGATGACAGACATGACCACCCCGTCATCCTCCTCCGTTGCATTGGGGGCAGGAACAAACACAGGCTCTGACGGGAACAGCCCTGGGTGGCGCCATGCCTGCACAGATAGAGACCATTTTTAAAATAACTCTTAACCTTGATGAAAGCGTCAACTACAGGCTTAGATGCGTAAGAGACCCACAGCATAGTTATCATTACAAAGTACTGTACATTACAGGTGTCAGAATAAGCCACTTTGGTAGAGAAAAGTATGTCGAGTGCTTGAGTGTGTCAGCCCAGGTGCAGATGCTGTATGTAACCCAGAGAAGTGGTTAGGATTCATATAGTTGTTATTGCAATGCTCTGGGGATTAATTAAGGTTCATTGGTAATAGTGACCTTCAGCTGTTTGCTCAGCACGTCCATCTTCAGCAGGGAGTCACTGAACACGTGTCCGAAGCCGCAGGCGTAGAAGTAGCGGTATGGCCGGGCGTTGTACTGAGCATAGTTGATGGCCGGGAACTCCAGACCGCCGTACTGCAACAGCTCGTCATCGTACAGTTCCTCGTGTGTACAGATCACCTGAGGCAGCGGGGAACGGGAAACAACGGCGTAGTCCCGTCGGTCAGCGGAAACATTCAACCCCCCCGAGGTGCTGAATATGTTGAGCTGACAACTCCCTGCAAATATATAACTTCCCAAACTTGATTGATGCAATACGATGGACATGTTCCTGTAACATTTCTATAACGTTGACCCTCCTGAACAGGTCACAGACGTGTGCGTCAGGTATCCATGACAAACCACGCCATTCCCATGCACCAGCTAGCCTGCCGTCTGGCAAGCAGGGGGGGTCTGCCTTTTATCACGGGGGTCTGCCTTCTATCAAGGGGGGTCTGCCTTTTATCATGGGGGGTCTGCCTTTTATCATGGGGGGTCTGCCTTCTATCATGGGGGGTCTGCCTTCTATCATGGGGGGTCTGCCTTTTATCATGGGGGGTCTGCCTTCTATCATGGGGGGTCTGCCTTTTATCATGGGGGGTCTGCCTTTTATCATGGGGGGTCTGCCTTTTATCATGGGGGGTCTGCCTTTTATCATGGGGGGTCTGCCTTTTATCATGGGGGGTCTGCCTTTTATCATGGGGGGTCTGCCTTTTATCATGGGGGGTCTGCCTTCTATCATGGGGGGTCTGCCTTTTATCATTAGGAATAAAGAGGGGAGCAACTAGCTGGGTAGTAATTGAATAAAGAGGAGAGTAACTAGCTGGGTAGTAATTGAATAAAGAGGGGAGTAACTAGCTGGGTAGTAATTGAATAAAGAGGAGAGTAACTAGCTGGGTAGTAATTGAATAAAGAGGGGAGTAACTAGCTGGGTAGTAATTGAATAAAGAGGAGAGTAACTAGCTGGGTAGTAATTGAATAAAGAGGGGAGTAACTAGCTGGGTAGTAATTGAATAAAGAGGGGAGTAACTAGCTGGGTAGTAATTGAATAAAGAGGGGAGTAACTAGCTGGGTAGTAATTGAATAAAGAGGGGAGTAACTAGCTGGGTAGTAATTGAATAAAGAGGGGAGTAACTAGCTGGGTAGTAATTGAATAAAGAGGGGAATAACTAGCTGGGTAGTAATTGAATAAAGAGGAGAGTAACTAGCTGGGTAGTAATTGAATAAAGAGGGGAGTAACTAGCTGGGTAGTAATTGAATAAAGAGGGGAGTAACTAGCTGGGTAGTAATTGAATAAAGAGGAGAGTAACTAGCTGGGTAGTAATTGAATAAAGAGGGGAGTAACTAGCTGGGTAGTAATTGAATAAAGAGGGGAGTAACTAGCTGGGTAGTAATTGAATAAAGAGGGGAGTAACTAGCTGGGTAGTAATTGAATAAAGAGGGGAGTAACTAGCTGGGTAGTAATTGAATAAAGAGGGGAGTAACTAGCTGGGTAGTAATTGAATAAAGAGGGGAGTAACTAGCTGGGTAGTAATTGAATAAAGAGGGGAGTAACTAGCTGGGTAGTAATTGAATAAAGAGGAGAGTAACTAGCTGGGTAGTAATTGAATAAAGAGGGGAGTAACTAGCTGGGTAGTAATTGAATAAAGAGGAGAGTAACTAGCTGGGTAGTAATTGAATAAAGAGGGGAGTAACTAGCTGGGTAGTAATTGAATAAAGAGGGGAGTAACTAGCTGGGTAGTAATTGAATAAAGAGGGGAGTAACTAGCTGGGTAGTAATTGAATAAAGAGGAGAGTAACTAGCTGGGTAGTAATTGAATAAAGAGGAGAGTAACTAGCTGGGTAGTAATTGAATAAAGAGGGGAGTAACTAGCTGGGTAGTAATTGAATAAAGAGGGGAGTAACTAGCTGGGTAGTAATTGAATAAAGAGGGGGGTAACTAGCTGGGTAGTAATTGAATAAAGAGGGGGGTAACTAGCTGGGTAGTAATTGAATAAAGAGGGGAGTAACTAGCTGGGTAGTAATTGAATAAAGAGGAGAGTAATTAGCTGGGTAGTAATTGAATAAAGAGGGGAGTAACTAGCTGGGTAGTAATTGAATAAAGAGGAGAGTAACTAGCTGGGTAGTAATTGAATAAAGAGGGGAGTAACTAGCTGGG
Organism: Borostomias antarcticus; assembly: GCF_949987555.1. Lineage (NCBI taxonomy): Eukaryota > Metazoa > Chordata > Actinopteri > Stomiiformes > Stomiidae > Borostomias > Borostomias antarcticus. Next base: position 842,818 of record NW_028175841.1, read on the forward strand.
TAGTAATTGAATAAAGAGGGGAGTAACTAGCTGGGTAGTAATTGAATAAAGAGGAGAGTAACTAGCTGGGTAGTAATTGAATAAAGAGGGGAGTAACTAGCTGGGTAGTAATTGAATAAAGAGGGGAGTAACTAGCTGGGTAGTAATTGAATAAAGAGGGGAGTAACTAGCTGGGTAGTAATTGAATAAAGAGGGGAGTAACTAGCTGGGTAGTAATTGAATAAAGAGGGGAGTAACTAGCTGGGTAGTAATTGAATAAAGAGGGGAGTAACTAGCTGGGTAGTAATTGAATAAAGAGGGGAGTAACTAGCTGGGTAGTAATTGAATAAAGAGGGGAGTAACTAGCTGGGTAGTAATTGAATAAAGAGGGGAGTAACTAGCTGGGTAGTAATTGAATAAAGAGGAGAGTAACTAGCTGGGTAGTAATGGTTCTGGAGTGAGGTCTACCTTTCTCAGATGAAAAGTATTTTTATATGCAGTGAAACATAAAATACTTCTTTAGGAAGAATTGTCTATGATTAGAGTTTTGTGTCTGGATTGATTCCATTGTAGCGGTCATATTCTATAGCCAGATGCTCAGGTTGTAGAATGTTACAACTTATAACGTTTTTATGTAGTAGTAGTAGTACTTTATTAATTATGTTTTTTGTACTTTATTGATCCCTGGAGGAAACTGCATGATTGGTTCTAGCATACAAGAGTATTCAGACTAAGTGCAGCTGCAAAACTCATATCAAGGCTACATTACAACACAGATATATTCACACACACACACACACACGCACGCACGCACGCACACACTCACACACGCACACACGCACACACATACACACACACACACACACACACACACACATACACACACACACACACACACACACACACACACACACACAAACACACACCTCCCCATTCTTGGCCTTCACAGCAGTAGCTTGACAGAAGTGCAGAGTGACCAGGTTCTGGTCGGTGGGTGTGTCTTTATCCACAGTCAGCGGAATGACGTATCTGCGCGGGAGGTTCCTACAGAGCGCGTTGTAAAACTGACAGAGCAATATGGAGGTTAAACGTACTGCCACTGTCACGTAGATTTGATATGATAATGATACATAGTGGTAATATGGTACATCCCAGACAATTGTTAGTGTCATCATAAACATAATTGAACCAGTCATGATTTCACAGAGTAGTAGACTGTGTGTGGATGTCACATGGTCAGACCTTGTCCATCTCCTCCCCCGGGGCCCTGCGGAGGTTCTCCAGGGTGAAGTCTCCAATGACCTCTCCGTCGTCACCACAGCACATATCCATGACCAGGAAGCCCCTCTCCTCATAGGCGTTGATCATGTGCAGGGCGAACATGGCTGGGCAGCGGTACGTCACCTTGCTTCGCTATTGGACGAGACATACCCAATCAGTGTTTGGGAGATGCTGGGTCATGGAGACAAACAAACCAATCTGAGAGGAAAATGACTAGTCCTAGGAGCATATTATATATAGCATAGATATACCTCGCCTGTGTGCCTGTCGACCACGTGGAAGAAAGTGTGGGTTTGAGGCTCCCAGCTCATGACCTTGTGGAAGCTCTTCCCCTGGATCCTGTACATCATGAACTTGAGCAGGTCCAGCTTGATGGGCTGCTCGATGAACACCACGTAGTTCTCCGACATGGCTGGAGACGCGCACACACACGCACACACACACACACACTCACACACGCACACGCACACACACTCACACACACACACACATACACACACGCACACACATACACACGCACACGCACACACACACACACTCACACACACACACACACACACACACACACACACTCACACACACACACACTCACACACAGGCATAGAGGTGAGTTCCCCACAGAGTAAGGAGAAGCCTAGTGAGATAGAGATAGAGAGATATAGAGAGCGGCCTGGCCGGGGATAGAGAGAGAGAGGGTTTCCTCACCAAAGCTGTGGTAGTAGGATGGTTTCCTGGGCTGTGAAGCAGGAATGGAGCAGAGGACCTGAGCTCCACTGAGATCTGCTGCATCATCCTCCTGGCCGTCATCCACAGGAGGAGGAACACGGATGATGTTGTAGAAGAAGCCTGGAGAAGGAGAACACAGACAGGGGTGGAGGTTTGAGGGTTTATACTGGATTCAATTCTGGACCTCGAGGGGTCTTTATTTGGCCAGGGGCGGACTTACCCATTAGGGAAACGTAGGCAATTGCCTTGGGCCCCCAACTTACAGAGGGCCCCATAAACACCTCATAAACATATTGTTAATAATTATTTTTTGCTAATAATTATTTATTTCTAAAAATCCATATGCTAAATAGTGTCAGAATGCCTAATTCATGAGTGTCTCAGTCAGCCCCCCTCTCCCAGTCACTACCTTGAACTATTCCATTACTGCACATCTGAGGAAGTTATTCAGACCTCAGCACACTATTTCAAAACTGAAGCAAATAAGCTAACGTTACCCCAGTGATGCTTTTTTTTTTTTTTACCAAACTGTCAAAGGTAACAACTTTTTCATGATGGCTACTGACAACACTAACAAAGAGCAGCAAGAAATACTTATACTAGTAGTGAAGAGGAGCTACCGGCAACCTTACAGGAGAATCCTCCTTCGACTGGAGATGGTAACGTTCCTTGTAGCTGATGAAGATGGCGATAACAGATAATAACCAACTAGTGAGTAGCAGTCACCCTACTAACCATTGTCAGGTGAGTTTCTTCCCCCAGCATTAACTCAAGTCAAACTAAGTCACTGCCAAGCCTGATGGTTCATAATCAATCAATAACTACCGTAGCTAGGTAGCTAGCTAGCACTATAGCTTCATATTAGGTGATTAACGTTATGTGAGACAAGTAGGCTCACTAGCTAATGTATCTAACTCTACTCAAAGTAGTTAACAGTTATCTTACTGACATTTTGTTATTATCAGCAGCATTGCTTTAGTAGATGGGGCAGTATCAGTGTAACAATAGATAGATAGATAGATAGATAGATAGATAGATAGATAGATAGATAGATAGATAGATAGATAGATAGATAGATAGATAGATAGATAGATAGATAGATAGATAGATAGATAGATAGATAGATAGATAGATAGATAGATAGATAGATAGATAGATAGATAGATAGATAGATAGATAGACGGATAGATAGATAGATAGATAGATAGATAGATAGATAGATAGATAGATAGATAGATAGATAGATAGATAGATAGATAGAACTTAGCATACCACCCTTGCCATAGGAGTTCCCCATGTTGTATGTGGCTCCTTCACGGTCATAGTGTGGGTGGGCTGTGGCTGAGTTCACTGCTATGTAGTTAGTCCAGTCCACCTACCATGAACAGGCACACATCAACTTGGCTATCATCATCATCATCATCATCATCATTGCTCGTGTTGATAACACGGGCACCCCCCAAGGAACAGTCCTGTCAGCTTTCCTGTTCACCCTCTACACCTCTGACTTCAGCCACAACTCTGCAGCGTGTCACCTCCAGAGGTTCTTGGCCTCTATCGTGGGCTGCATCAGGGCAGACGATGAGGAGGAGTACAGGGATGTGATCAGGAGATTCGTTGAATGGTCTGAGGAGAACCAGCTCCCACTCAACATCAGCAAGACCAAGGAACTGGTGGTGGACTTCAGAAGGAACAGGAGGCCTCCAACCCTCATCACCATCCAGGGGGAGGATAGTGAGATGGTGGACTCCTACAGTACAAGTTCCTGGGAGTGCACCTGAACATCAAACTGGACTGGACTGACAACACTGAGGTCCTCTACAGGAAAGGACAGAGCAGACTGTTCTTCCTCAGGAGGCTCAGGTCTTTGATGAGTGTAGCAGGCTGCTGAGGATGTTCTACCAGTCTGTGGGAGCAGCACACTGTTCTTTGCTGTTGCCTGCTGGGGAGGCAGCATCAAGTCTGGGGAGACAAACAAGCTGAACAAGCTGGTGAGGAGGGGCTGTTGGTGAGGAGGGCCGGCTTTGTTGTAAGGCAACAACTGGACAGCCTGGAGGCTGTGGTGGAGAGGAGGATGAGGGACAAACTGAAGTCCCTCCTGGACAACCCCTCTCATCCCCTCTATGATGAGCTGTGGCAGATGGGGAGCACCTTCAGCCACAGGCTCCTCCCACCCAGGTGCAAAACTGAATGGTTCAGGTGCTGCTTTGTGCCATCGGCCATCAGACTATAACAGTGCACAATGTGTGCATGTATGTATGTATTTTGAGTATTAGTATACATATTTCTGTATGTATATATTTATTGTAATTTAATTTAATCTATTATATATTACCTATGTATATTCTTTATTCTGCTGTTTTTTTTTCGCACTGCTGCTGTACTTTTCCACTGCTGAAAAACCCAATTTCCCCACATGGGGATTATGAAAGTATCTATCTACTATATCTATCACTATGAGGATCTCCTGACCATATGAAATACAGATCTCTGTGGATGATATCTGTGTGTGTGTGAGCTGTTCTGTCAATACCTTCTCCTTGGTCTCCAGGCTCTGTGGATCAATACCTTCTCCTTGGTCTCCAGGCTCTGTGGATCAATACCTTCTCCTTGGTCTCCAGGCTCTGTGGATCAATACCTTCTCCTTGGTCTCCAGGCTCTGTGGATCAATACCTTCTCCTTGGTCTCCAGGCTCTGTGGATCAATACCTTCTCCTTGGTCTCAAGGCTCTGTGGATCAATACCTTCTCCTTGGTATCCAGGCTCTGTGGATCAATACCTTCTCCTTGGTCTCCAGGCTCTGTGGATCAATACCTTCTCCTTGGTCTCCAGGCTCTGTGGATCAATACCTTCTCCTTGGTATCCAGGCTCTGTGGATCAATACCTTCTCCTTGGTCTCAAGGCTCTGTGGATCAATACCTTCTCCTTGGTATCCAGGCTCTGTGGATCAATACCTTCTCCTTGGTCTCCAGGCTCTGTGGATCAATACCTTCTCCTTGGTCTCCAGGCTCTGTGGATCAATACCTTCTCCTTGGTCTCCAGGCTCTGTGGATCAATGCGCCGCATGTAGTTGGTCTCAGTGCTGACGTAATAGTCTCCCTTGTACTTGACAAAATTCACACTGGCGTTGTCCGTGGCCTCTGTTAACACACACAGATATCAGAACTTCACACTCACACACACACACACACACACACACACACACACACACACACACACACACACACACACACACACACACACACGCTTTCTTCCTTCCTTTCCATGGTGTGACATACAGCATCCATTCACAATACTGTATATTTGTACTACACTGTGTGTGCAACACAATACAACCAGCCCTGAGCTCCAGCCCAGTCCCAGCCTCACTGCCGTAGACATGGATCAACGTACTGAGGAGATGAACACAGACAGACCATCGCCCCTGAGAACACTCACTGGGGATTTGGAATCGAGAAAAGAACCGGGCAAAAATGTTCTTGCACGGGTCGGGCATAGCGAGCGTGCCGAACTCAGACACCACGATGCGGTTGGTCTTGGCGTTCTGTGTGTACGAGTCGCTGCGGAGGAAGCGGCTGCTGTAGGTGACCTTGCCGTCAGAGATGTGGAAGCGGTGCATCATTGCCATGCCGTCAAACCAGTGGTGGTAGCTGGGGATGCAGACAGAGATAAACCAATGGGTTTCGGTACAGTACTTCCAATATGGAAGTGTATAGGGTTATACATATAGAATATATACCCTAACCCTGTACCTATGGGTAGACATGCGTGTGTGTGTGTACAGTACATGCGTGCGTGCGTGCGTGTGTGTGTGTATGTGTGTGTGTGTGTACATGCATCTCTGTGAAGGCATGTGTGTTTATATATCTCCTGATACAGTATGTGTGTCTAGTTTGATGCAAAGGTCAGGTAGGTGTGGGGTCAGGTAGGTGTTGGGGTCAGGTAGGTGTTGGGTCAAGTAGGTGTTGGGGTCAGGTAGGTGTTGGGTCAGGTAGGTGTTGGGTCAGGTAGGTGTTGGGGTCAGGTAGGTGTTGGGTCAGGTAGGTGTTGGGTCAGGTAGGTGTTGGGTCAGGTAGGTGTTGGGGTCAGGTAGGTGTTGGGTCAGGTAGGTGTTGGGTCAGGTAGGTGTTGGGTCAGGTAGGTGTTGGGTCAGGTAGGTGTTGGGGTCAGGTAGGTGTTGGGTCAGGTAGGTGTTGGGTCAGGTAGGTGTTGGGTCAGGTAGGTGTTGGGTCAGGTAGGTCAGGTAGGTGTTGGGGTCAGGTAGGTGTTGGGTCAGGTAGGTGTTTGGTCAGGTAGGTGTTGGGTCAGGTAGGTGTTGGGTCAGGTAGGTGTTGGGGTCAGGTAGGTGTTGGGGTCAGGTAGGTGTTGGGTCAGGTAGGTGTTGGGTCAGGTAGATGTTGGGTCAGGTAGGTGTTGGGGTCAGGTAGGTGTTGGGTCAGGTAGGTGTTGGGTCAGGTAGGTGTTGGGGTCAGGTAGGTGTTGTGTCAGGTAGGTGTTGGGTCAGGTAGGTGTTGGGGTCAGGTAGGTGTTGTGTCAGGTAGGTGTTGGGTCAGGTAGGTGTTGGGGTCAGGTAGGTGTTGGGTCAGGTAGGTGTTGGGTCAGGTAGGTGTTGGGTCAGGTAGGTCAGGTAGGTGTTGTGTCAGGTAGGTGTTGGGTCAGGTAGGTGTGGGGTCAGGTAGGTGTTGGGTCAGGTAGGTGTTGGGGTCAGGTAGGTGTTGGGTCAGGTAGGTCAGGTAGGTGTTGGGTCAGGTAGGTGTTGGGTCAGGTAGGTGTTGGGGTCAGGTAGGTGTTGGGTCAGGTAGGTGTTGGGTCAGGTAGATGTTGGGTCAGGTAGGTGTTGGGTCAGGTAGGTGTTGGGTCAGGTAGGTGTTGGGTCAGGTAGGTGTTGGGGTCAGGTAGGTGTTGGGTCAGGTAGGTGTTGGGTCAGGTAGGTGTTGGGGTCAGGTAGGTGTTGGGTCAGGTAGGTGTTGTGTCAGGTAGGTGTTGGGGTCAGGTAGGTGTTGGGTCAGGTAGATGTTGGGTCAGGTAGGTGTTGGGGTCAGGTAGGTGTTGGGTCAGGTAGGTGTTGGGGTCAGGTAGGTGTTGGGTCAGGTAGGTGTTGGGGTCAGGTAGGTGTTGGGGTCAGGTAGGTGTTGTGTCAGGTAGGTGTTGGGTCAGGTAGGTGTTGGGTCAGGTAGGTGTTGGGTCAGGTAGGTCAG